>NW_005198989.1:81785-83461 GCF_000372725.1 Emiliania huxleyi CCMP1516
TCGGCCGCGCGAGGAGGCGACGGGCGTATGCGGACCTGCAGCTTGCCAAAGTTGGCATTGCGAGCCACGCCGCTCATCTGCACGCCGGCGCGCTCCGCGCCGACCGCAGGGCGGGAGGGCGCAGCAAAGGCGGTCGCTGCGATCGCGAGAGAGGCTGCCATCGGAGGTGCACGATGCCGACGTGAGCTTGATCTCGGGCTGTCAAGCAGCAGTGGGTACAAGGGACCCGGACTTGAGCACTTGAGCACTGGATAGGGTCGATTCCGCGTGGTACGGGATCCCTCGTTCGTCGTCTCCCCCTCCCTCGCTAGTGTATTGGGGGTGTGTGTGTGGGGGGGGGGTCATAACAAACACATGCCAAGAAAGAATGACGGGGACGCACGGCGGCGGCGGCGAAAAGGCCAGGCGGCAGACGGCAGCGGCCACGGGTCGTGCGTGATGCGGCCCACCCACAGGCCGGCCTCCTGCGGCATCACTGTGGTACGAAAGAGCCACGCTGCGGGGGCCAGAGAGACGCGACGCGCCCGCAAACTGACAGGGTGTGTGTCTCGCGCCTTGCGGGGGGGGAGCGGAAAGGAGGAACCTCTTCCCAAGAGCACCACTCTTGGAGCGCCGCCACTACCACCCAGAGCGCTGCAAGCAGCGCCGGGCAATGACGGCTTACCGCCCACCCAGCCCCCCCTCGGCACACCCCGGCAGCCAATGTGTGACGGCTCGAACCCGCTAAGCCATCCCGCAAGCGGGATAGCCCGCCACTCGAACCCGCAAGCGGGCGTACGAACCGCGAGCGGCTCGCACTCGTGACACGCAGGCGTCCGCCAGACGGCGCCGGGGCTAGGCGACCGAAGAGGAACTACGGCAAGAACCGCACACCACCCGCTGACGAGCGCTCGCGGAACTGGTCCGCGGCGCCCGCCAGGGGCGTGCGCGAGACAGGGCTCGAAGCCCTTTTCTGTGAGCAGGGATTCCCTCCCGGCGGGGGTTGTGGCGGAGAGCCGGCATGGGAATCGCCGGCCCCCACCCAGGGGGTGCCCCTGCCAGGCGCCGCAAGCGGCGCCCGACAGGGGCGGGTGCCCCCACCCCGAGGGGTGGGGGCGGGGGCGGGGCCCAAAGTGATTCGGCCTATCGCCTCGGCAAGGTCCTCGGTGCGATTCTCCACGGTGTCGTCGAGCGAAAGCGCGGTAGCCGCGGAGGTGTGTATCGCGCGCCTTGCGGGGGGGGCGCGGAAAAGAGGAACCTCTTAGCGCCATCGCCACGGTGCTGCATGCAGCGCCGGGCGACGACGGCTTACCGCCTCCCGGTCCCCCTCGGCACACCTCCGCTGCTCAATGTTTGACGGCTCGAACCCGTGAAGCTTCCCCGTGCGCGGGTTACCCCGCACACGGGTCAGCCTGCCAGCCACGTATCCACGCAAGCGTGGTCCGCGTGCATGGCATACAGGCGTCCGCCAGACAGCGCAGAGGCTAGGCGACCGGGGAAGGACTAGCTCAAGGGCAACACAGCGTCACCAGCCGTTGGCGCGCAGAACGAGTCTGCGGCCCCCGGTTGGGACGAGTGAACGCCTTAAACGGAGGAGCAGGATTCGTGATTTTAGAGCAGGCGGACATCGCTTCCAGGGAGGGGGGCGCACTTCTGCTCACGCCCCACCCCCCCCCCTAGCATGTGGGAAGGCGCGA
>NW_005198988.1:0-1821 GCF_000372725.1 Emiliania huxleyi CCMP1516
GAGGGGCGGGGGGGCGGTGAGGGGCGGTGGGGCGGTGAGGAGGGGCGGTGAGGAGCGGGAGGGTGGCGTGTGTCGCACCGCGCGACTTCATGCCGATGACGACAAGCCTACGCGAGCGGTCGCGGAGATATGGGGAGATGTGAGGAGATATGAGGACATATGGGGAGATGTGAGGAGATGTGGGGAGATATGGGGAGATATGGGGAGACATGAAGCCTTACGCGAGGGCTGCGGAGGCGTGCTGCGGGAGAGGGCCATGCGGGCCGTGCGGGCCGGGCGGGCGGGCGGGCGGGCGGGGCGGGCGGGGCGGCCGGGCGCCAGCAGAGGTAGAGGATCAGCAGCGAGAGGAGCAGCTCGACCTGCCGGACAGACTACGGTCTCTGATTGTCTCGGATCCCCTAAGCAGCTCTCTGCCACCGCTCTTCCACCGCTCTGCCAGCTCTCTGCCAGCTCTCTGCCACCTCTCTGCCACCGCTCTGCCAGCTCTCTGCCACCGCTCTGCCACCGCTCTGCCAGCTCTCTGCCAGCTCTCTGCCAAGCTCTCTGCGGGGCTCTCTGCTAGCTCGCGCCGTCCTCGTGCCCCACCCCCACACGCCCGGCCCGTCCCCTGGTCCGAGGGAGAGCGAGACGCTCCTGCGGCGCGGCGCAGGCGGGGGGGGCAGGCCGCCCATCGGTACTGTTGTTGGTGCAAGCACAGCCGGGGGGGGCAGGCGGCCTCGGCGAGGAGGGAGGGAGAGAGAGGGAGAGGGGAAGGGGAGGGGAGGCGCGCGGTGCGAGGTGGGGAGGGAGAGGAGACGAGGTGGGGTGGGGGGGGTCGGCTGGCGAGGGAGCGAGGGAGGGGGGAGGGTAGGGCGGAGAGGCGGAGGGTGGCGGAGGGAGGGAGCGAGCGTGGGGAGCGTTTGCGAGGCCGGGCAGAGGAAGGAGCACCACGCGTGTGTCTTTGTCGCGGCGACGTAGAGGAAGAAGGAGACGACAAGGACGCGGCCAACCGCCTGGATGCGGTGCGCCGTCGCCGTCCGGTCCTTCTGCTCCTGCGCCGCCGCCGCCGACACCCCGCCAAGCAGCGGCGCCTTTGTTCGCAGCAGCAGCAGGTGCGACAGCAGGATCAGCAGCCCGCCGGAGATGGTCGCCGTCTCGAGCACAAACTCGCGGTTGCCGGCCTGGCCGTACATGAAGGGGTGCCACACGCACCAGCCGAGCAGCAGGTAGCAGCCCACCTCTCCGCCCACGCCCGAAGACGCCAGCACGAGCAGCGCGCCGCACGACTGCACGGCGAGCGACAGCAGCGGCAACAGCGTGTGCAGCGCGGGAGAGGTCCACCCGGCGATCTCCATCGACTGCTGCTGTACCCCAAAGGTAAAGAGCACGCGCAGCGCGTCCTCGACAAAGGTCGCGACGATCAGAAGCTTGGCAACCACCTGACCGAGACGGAGGCAGTAAACTCGCTGCCGCGGTGGCCGAGAGGCGGCAGAGGCGCGGCGCCTGCAGCCGCCGGTGGACGTGCTTCAGGTTGACTCGCTCCTCGACGGTGACCTTGTACCGCTCCAGCATGCTCCGCAGAAGCGGCGCCGCCAGTTTGGGGTTTAGAAAGAAAAAAAAAACGGTTTTCTAGCTCCTCGGCCCTGGATGTGAGGCTAATGACTGCACTCCAAGTGCTCCAACCTGCACACGTATTTTCGTTCCGCTCCTTTCCTGTTCCGTCTCTTTCCCACCTGGGCGGGGCGGGGGCCGGGGAGGCGGCGGGCGCGGGTGCTGGGTGCGGCGCGGTGCGTGCAATCGTGTGTTTGGCGTCATGTTGTGTGGCCTTCGCTTGTTCTAGTA
>NW_005198987.1:0-1821 GCF_000372725.1 Emiliania huxleyi CCMP1516
GTTCTCAAGGCTGTCTCAACGCTGGACAGCTTCCCCTCCGCCGCCGCGGGCGCCGCCTCGGCCGCAGCCGCCAATTTCGTCGCATCCTCCGCCACCTTGCGGGCGGAGACAGCCGCCTCGGTCGCAGCCACCGCCTTTGCCTACTCGTTGTCCTTGGCCCGCTCAACGCTGGCCAGCTTCCCCTCCGCCGCCGCGCGCGCCGCCTCGGCCGCCGCCGCCCTTTCCGTCGCCTCCTCCGCCACCTTGCGGGCGGCGGCGGCCGCCGCCGCCTCCGCCGACGCCGCGCCCGAGGCCATGCCCGTCGACGCGGCCTGGATCTTCTCGTCCCGCTCAGCGCCGCCGTCAGGCTGAGAGTTGCGCAGAGCCCGATACTTCTCTTCGGCAGCGGCTGCCTTTGCGTCCATCGCGGCAAGCTTCGAGAAGAGTCTCGACTGCACCGTTTCAGCCATCGCGAGTTTGTTGCGCAGGGCGCTGAGCTCTTTCGCGCCGCCTGACTCCTTGAGGCGCGCTGAGCGCCGCACAGGGTTTTCCTCTATTGGGCAGTCAAGCCCGGCAAGCGCAAGGCTCCGCCGCCGCTTTTTCCGCTCCGGGCTCTCGATGCCTTCTTCCGTGAGATCCACCTCGGTGCGGGGCATGTAGACACTGTGTGTATCTCCGTCAAGGGGGAAGTGGACACAGCGTCTCGAGACGCTCGGATCCGAGAAAAGAATTGCTTCGCCCGTCGCATCTGTGATCTGTGAGTGTCCACCCGCAGTCGCATTTTGTATACCGAGGCGGTGCCCGGTGCCCAGCCAGAAATCAGCTTTTGTAGATCCCTGGGCGAGGGTGGTGTCGTTTCCCCCTCACAAGTAGAGAAAGAAAACAGACAACCCAAGGGAGGGATGGGAGGACGGCACGCCGCCACCACACAGGGATTTTAAGGAGAGGTGTGTGGTGCGCTAGCCGTCGCCCACCCTAGGGAGTCTGCCTCACAAGTAGAGAGAAGAGTCGAGACAGTCGTGATTTCTTGTTGGTTTTCTAAAATCTCTCTCTCTCTCTCTCCCTCTCCCAAGTAGAGCATGGGTGAAAGAAAAGGGGCGCGCGAGTCCCCGCCCAAGCGCTCAAGCGCGCAAGCGGTCATATTTCGTCCGAGGGGGGCGGTGATCGGGGCCGACTAGGGGTCGCCCTGAGTAATGGAAATCTCTGCGCAAGACCAGTAGATCGTTGGGGTAGAGATAGTAGATTGAGACTGGAGATCCTAGCGGATCTCTCACACGGACACGCCCAAGTCTCGCCAGTAGATCCGTCCTGTCCGGTTCCCCATTCAAGACTAAAGATCGAAGATTGAGATTGTGGATTGCAGATCGCTCTGAGCAGCAACAGGGCCAAAATGTGGAGATAGGAGATGGAGAATGCAGATTGTAGATCCTAGCGCCCAGCCATCCGCCCCAGATGTGAGATCGAAGATTGAAAATGGAGGTCGTAGATTGCTGCCGGCGGCGACAGTGGCCAAGTAGAAGATTGGAGATTGGAGATGAGAGATGGTCAGTGTGAATGAATCCAAATTGCATCTCCTTGAAGGTTTGAGCCCCCTCCTCCCCCGGGCCCCCGAATCGAGATTGGAGATTGGAGATTGGAGATTGAGATCGGAGATCTGATCCGGCCTAAGATGACGACGTTGGAGATTGGAGATTGAAGATGGAGATCGGAGATCTGACTGGATCCCCGGCCTAAGATGACGACGCTGTGGATTAGAGAATATTGGAGATGGGGAGATCGGAGCCCACCCACCCCCTAGAGCCTAGTGGTGTTGATAGATGTTTTATAGATTTTTGTTTTTTC
>NW_005198986.1:0-1821 GCF_000372725.1 Emiliania huxleyi CCMP1516
GTAGTCCCAACCTGTGGCACCCTTTTTGCTGGCGACACGGAATTTCCCGACAAGGGACTGGGGGGAAAGTCCCCGCAGCCCCTGTTCCGCCCGGGGCCCCCGCATTTTGAGGGATTTAAAAAGGGACACCCCTTAACCACTCACGTTAAACGTGCATGGAGTGCTTCCGACGACTTTTGGGGCACACTGGGGTGGGGAGAGGTCCCCGTGCCCATTTAATCAGGCCATTTTCACCTCGGTGGGCCTGTTGCACACCTTGTTTGGTTGGGGAAACCCCCCCCCTTTGCGGTCCCGGTGCCTCTTTTGCCCCGCCATTTTGACCGTGCTGCCGTGGGACTCCCGCAGGCAACCCCCCGTTCCGAATTTACCTCACTGTCCCCCTCCGGGGGCCCCAAGGCCTGCAGGGGCCCCCCCCCCCCGGGAGTGGCAGTCCCTTTAAAAACCTTTGACCCCTCCACCCATTTGGGGGCCTCCCTTTTCACCCCTTCCGTTAATGCCCCCCCCCCCCCCCCCCACCGGCGCCCTTCCAGGCCCTCGCCTGCGTCTCGTCGCCTCCGTTCCACGTCAACGCGCGCAGGCGCTCCGCGTCAGAGCGCCCCGCCTACGATGGCGACAGCAGCGTCATGTTTGGTTTTCACCCGCGAAGCGCGGTGGAGAGGAAGGTGCCGCGGGGGCGAGCGCCGCACATACACAGCAGCGTCGCCGCGGGGGAGGCGTCGGAGGCGGCGGCCGCTGCACCGCCGACTGCGCAGGAGGAGTGGACGCCGGACCTCAGCTCGCAGCGCCCGGCAATGGGGCACCGCGTGGCTGCCTCCGGATGGGGCTGCGACGCGAGGGCTGGAGGCGGCGGCGGCCCGGAAGGGCCGCCGCTGCCGCTGCCGCTGCGTCCTAGCAGCCTGCTGGCGGCAGGCGTGGAGGCGGGCGGGTGGGTGGCCGCGGCAGCAGCAGCTGAGCAGGCCCCGGGGGCGCTCCCACCGGCGCCACTTCCTCCCCGTCTGCCTGCCTTCGCGCCGGCGACGCGGCTGGTCTTGCCCAGCAGCTTGAGCCGTCCCGAGGCGCCGCCGTAGCAGCGCCCCTCAGGGGCCGGCGGTGCCTCAGCAAAATCGGCAAAATACCGGGTATTATGCGGGTATACCTGACAAACCCCGGGTACACCTGGAAAATACCTGGGTATCGTGCCGATTTCCTCAATTTTGCCTCAGATTTTGCCCCAGAACAGCTCTCAGACTCAGGGAAACTCGCGAGCTTCCCGAGGGAAACTCGAGAGAAACAGAATGGAGCACCAAACACCCTCTGGTTCCCTGGAAACTTCCGGAAACGCAAAGTGCTGCTGGGGACCCTCTGGTTTCCCTCTGGGTTGCCGGAAACCCTTGGATGGAAAGGCCAACAAACGGCAAACGGCTTGGCAAGAGATCCGCCAAGACGCAAGAGTGTGTATCGCGCGCCAAGAAAAAGGGGGTCATCTAAAATTGATGGTGTACCTCCTCCTACATAAAAGATAAATTGTCGATAGAGGTGATCTTTTTACCAGAGAGATCCTTGGAAAAGGTTGATATAAGTGGACTCTTTCACTTCGCGTGTGGAAACGGGCCCGCCGCACCACCTCGGCGGTCGGCGGACGGCGCCCACGCACCGCCGCGGTGTCCCGACGTGGAGTCGTTGCGACTAGGTCCAGCCCTGGGTGAGGTGGGTTGTGACATTTGGCGAGATTCCGCGGCTTATTGGGCCCCTGAGCTGCTTCCCGTGTGCGAGCGTGAGGTGGCGAGCGGAGAGATGTACCGCAAGACAAGAAAAACACGGATCTGACGGATGTCACAGAAA
>NW_005198985.1:0-1821 GCF_000372725.1 Emiliania huxleyi CCMP1516
AGGGGCGCTCGCCGAGGTGAGGCCACTCGGGGCTTCGAGGAGCGACGAGAGCGACCGATGCCAGCCGACCTCCGGCTTGGACTCGCGCAGCCCCGGGCACGAGTAGCCGGTCGCCTCCGGGTACTCGCGCAGCCAGTCGGAGGCGTATTTCTGATGCTCCGTGTTGGGCGTCACCACGTGGCGTACTGGCCCGAGGGCGGCCAGCGCATCGCGCAGCGCCGAATCGAGCTCCACGGGCGAGTGCACCCACAGCGTGCCGTCGGGAAGCCGCACCACCGCCATCTTGCCGCCGACGTCGGTGCCCTGGAGCCCGGGCAGGCGCGGGAAGAAGGGCCGCTCGGCGAGCCATACGTCGTCGTGGACCTGCGTGAGAACGGATCCCTGTGGATTGGACCAAGAGATGTCGCGGTCGCGCCAGTGCGCCGGCGCCGGCCGGCGCAACGGCACCAGCGCCTCCGCCAGCTGCAGGGACGTTTGCGGACTCCTCTCGCGATCGCGGAGGAGCGACGTGGCCGGCGTGCGGACCAGCGGCCGCACGATGGAGAGGAGCGAGAGGTGGAGCGAGACGCACATGTGCACTTGCTGGCTTGGGGGCGCCGGCGTGGCGCCCACAGTCCTCCTGCGATCGGCGCGCGCGCGGTTCGCGGTTTTTGCGCAGCCGCGCCGCCAGGCAGCCCGCCCCGACGTGACGCCGCCCTTCTTTTTCCGAAACTAGTGGGGACCTGCGGCGGACCCGCCTCTGTTGAGTGTTGTTCGGGCAGTGAGAGACGCAGGATCTGCACGCCAAAGTGGGGCCACTCCGCATTTTCATTTTGGTTTTGGGTTGTCGGAGATCATCCATCAGCACTCATGTCTCATCAGTCAGTCACGTCAGTCAAAGCAGTCGTGGCACGTGGAGCAGTCGCTGCATGCAACGGCGCCGCCACACGCTCCGGACGACCGCCCGACAACCGACACACCACGCACAATGGGAGGCTATCGCGCACGATCGGGCATCGCGCCGCAAACAACTCGCCTGAGGGAGGGTGTAGAGGATGTAGAGTGTAGAGCGCTGTAGAGATGTAGAGATGTAGAGATGTAGAGCGCTCTGGAGCGCTGTAGAGCTGTAGAGCTCTACATCCGCCGCGTGACGATGTGAGTCGCCTGTAGAGCGATGTAGAGGCGCTCTACAACGTGAAATCTCTACAACAAACTCTACATCATAAGCGGCGAACGAGGCACGGTCGCTCTCCGACATGAGGCGCGTTGCACTTGCCAGTGCTGCCCTGGCCTTCTGTCTGCCCGCCCAATGGGTGGCAGGTGCCTCTGCTGCTATGGCATGCCTCACGGCTGCGACTGGCCGGCGCCTCGGCGCGTCAGCTCGGCTCGGCGTAGCGATCGTGGCCAGCGCAACTCGCTTGGACTCAACGCTCAGCCAGGAGCTCCCGCACGCGCTGGCGCGAGTCATGGCGCATGCAACGCTCAACAATGCTCTCCTCGCCTCGCGCAAATGCGGCCGTCCTCGCAGCCGACAGTCCACCGCCTGCTAAAGAAGCACAGCGACGAATGCGGCACCGGCGACGCATGGCAGGCTGGTCATGACGCAGTTGTAGGGTGTTGTGTGCCGTCAGAGTGACTCTCTGTGTGTCAGGGATAGTCAGGGCCGTCCATCAGAGCTCCAGTAAGCTCGGAGACACCCCATTAGCGCGGCTCGACCTCTTTGAGTCACTGCCTTCCCGGCGGTTTGGCTGTAGAGCCTCTACAACCAACTCTACAGCAAAATCGCGCTCTACATCGCTCTACAGGCGACTCACATCGTCACGCGCCGGATGTAGAGCTCAC
>NW_005198983.1:0-1820 GCF_000372725.1 Emiliania huxleyi CCMP1516
CAAGAGCGTGTACAGTCAGCTCTCCAAGCTTCTGGGTATGAGTTCCATCATATCTGGTCTGCATTAAAGATGTAGTGGCAGGCGACACCCTTCAGATCGTTGGGCGGGAACTGCCTTGTACGGCTTTGCGTCGGTGTCGAGCTCGATACCGACGCTGCGCTGTAGGGTGTGCGACTGCTCAGCGGCCGCCATCGCCTCGATCCGCTCGCGCTGCTGGATCCACTTGCGCAGCTGGCACGCCTGGGGGGAAGGGGAGGGGGGGGGGGGGGCGTGCAGGTTGGTCCAACCGGAGGGGAGCAGCTCGCAGGCAGCGTGGGGATGCGGGCGTCTGCTGGCAGTGCGGGGATGCGGGCGTCCGCAAGCGGCGCGCCTCGATCTCGGGGTGGTCGCGGCACGTCGGCTTGATGCGGCAATGATGCGGCCGCCGCATCGCCTGTCGGGCGTCGGTTTCATGTCAGAGGCGGCGGTTGGGGAGGTGAGGCACAGGGTGGGGCGGGGGCGCGGGGGCGCGAGGGGCGGGGGGGGGCGGGGTGTCGGCGGGGCGGCCTCGCCCGGCGCGGCGGGTCGGGGCCCGCGCGAACGGCCGGGGCGGGGTGTGATTGCCCACAAGTTTGGACGGGGGCGCGCCTCCCGCACGACGGAGAGTTTGTAGGAGGCGGAGTGGTAGCGGCGCCTCGGGTTGGCGTTCTTCTCAGGCTTCCTCCGCTCGGGCGGCGGCGGCTGCGGCGGCTGCGGCGGCGGCGGGTTCGGCTTCGGCGCGGGAGGTTGCCTCCTTACTACCGCGGGCGGCGGTTTCTCCGTCGCCAGACCGCTCGCTTGGCCGCCCGCGAAGAGGTGGAGCAGGCCGGCGGCCTCGACGTGCTCGCTGTCGAGGGATGGCTTGGACAGCACAATGGGCGACAGCGGCACCGGCGAGGCGCTGCTCACCATCGCCATGTACCACGGCGGGCCTGTTTTGGTGCCTGGGCCCTGGGCTGAGAGGACAACAACGGGGTCTAGCCTGGGCCACGCCGAGATTGCTCATTGACGACATGTCGCCAGTTGCACGAATGTCCCCCTTTTTCTGTGGGTAGGAAGTACCCCTCGCTTGGCGAAATCTCTTCTGGACGGCAACTGTACTTTTACGTACTCTCTCGATCGACGACTAAATCTCTCTCTTCACAAAAAAATCTCTCTCTGAGAGCTCACACAAAATTCACAGTGGGAGGAAGGCAAGCGGCGAGTCGCGATCCCAGTGGTCGTTGTGACGGGCCACCCTGACGCGTGCCGGATGGAGTCCGGCCGCGGGTGACTAGGGAAGTTGCTCAGGATGTGTGCCAGCCACGTTGGCTGAGTGTCTTGTCTTGGGTGGTTCTGTGTGTCGCTCCTGTGTGACCGTCACCGCCCGTCCTGCGAGCTGCGTCCACCCATAATACCGCGTTGGTGTCCCAGTCGTTGGTCGGACTGTGTTTCGCCTTCCCATCAATCCACCTCGCTGGCCTCTCCGCAAGGCCCCCCGACCGCGTCGAACTCATCGGCGCGGGCTCTCTTGGCTACGGCGTACGGGACCGGCCCCAGCTTCGGTCGAGCGTGCGTGCGCGCGCAGAGCTACATAGCGCCGCTCAGCACAGCGGCCGCCAGGCCGCCCGGGGCGCGCTAACTGCGGCCCTTTTGCGCCTCATGTCAATAGAGACAATACGTTTTACACGCGCGACGGCGCGGCGCGCCTGCAAAAGGGCCCACCCCATGCCTAAGCCCCCTGCGACCCCCACGGCGGCAACCCCTCCTCCTGTCCTCCTTCTCCTTCCAACCGTCTTCCGCGGTCGCCGCCAGCCCACAGT
>NW_005198982.1:0-1820 GCF_000372725.1 Emiliania huxleyi CCMP1516
CGCCGCTCGTGCCCGCCGTCTTCCCGCCGTCGCTGCGCGAGCCGCCGCCGCCCGCGCTGGACCTCTTCGACCTGGACGAGCAGTTCGCCTCCGAAAAGGTGCGGCTCGCCCACCTCACCAACAAGTGCAACGACGGCGACCTCGACTACTACATTCGCGAGGCGGGGGAGCTACTGGGGGTGGTGCCGCAGCTGCGGCCCGAGCAGCGCGATGCACGCCACGTCCTCTCGCATATCTTCAAGCAAATCGTTGCCTGGAAGAAGCTTGACAGCGAGGACATGGGCCGCTTCAAGAAGCTCAACCGGATCACATGACGGGAGGCGGGGAGCCTTGTACGTGTAGCCCTCAGGGAGTGGGTCCGTTGTCGCTTGTGAGCGGGGAATCAGGTGTAGGTGTATCAAAGCTACTGTTCCGCACCACGCGGTCTCCACGGCAGGGCGGGAGTCGGGATCACAGCGTCACACAGCATCGAGCAATCAGGCTACAGGCAGGACCAGGAGTCGCGGAATCACAGCAATGAAAGGATTGTTGTCCACAAACCTTGCTCAGCTGATCCAGCATGGCCATGGGCCGTAGGCCTGGCCCCTGGGCAAAGAAACCAGTAACTCAACCGGCTTGCCGAACGCAGAAATAGTTAGAGGCTGCGCAGGCCTCCCCCGGTATTTTATTGGTCGATACGAGTAGAGCGGCATCATATGAAAACCCCAGAACGGGTCGGACACCGTCCCACCGTCCGTCGCCTCGCTACAGACGTCACGCCCCCGCGCGTGGGGTGGCGAGAGGAGCCGTCGTGCTGCTGCGCTGGCCGCTGGGCGCGTGTGTGGGCGCGGGGCGCCCCCCCCCCCCCCCCGCGCTGAGCGCTGTCAGCGGTGGGCCACCTCTCGGCTCACGCCGCTGACCCAAGCACCCAACTGCATGCGTGGCGGCGCCGGCGGCGCAGTCAGAGTACAGAGGAAGGAGAGAGTGTGCACCTAGCTCCTAGGGGTAGGCTGCGCGCAGCGCGGCCGGGCGACGGGTGAGAAGGCTCGCCAAGCACCGCTCAGCGGCGAGGGGGAGGGCGGCGGCGGCGGCGGCGAGGCGCGAGGCGGTGGCAGCGGTGGAGGTGCGGACGGCGGGATAGTACGAGAAGGAGAGAGTGTGCACAGGCTGACCCACAGGCTGTGCGCGCAGCGCGGCCGGGCGGGTGAGAAGGCTCGCCAAGCACCGCTCAGCGGCGAGGGGGAGGGCGGCGGCGGCGGCGGCGAGGCCCGAGGCGGTGGCAGCGGTGGTGCGGACGGCGGGATTGACAGGGGAGGCGGCGGCCACGAGCGGAGCGGCGGCGAGAGGGGGGCAGCGGCGAGGCGCCGGCGAGCGAGGCGCCCGCGCCATGTCAGAGGGACGCCGCCGCGAGATGGAGGGCGGCGGTGACGGAGGCGAGGGGCGAGGCGGCGGCGGCGGCGGCGGCGGCGAGAACGGCGGCACCGAGTTTGTCTCGGTGAGCGGAGCGGCGGCGGGAGGAGGAGCAGCGGCGGCGCTCTCGCTGTTTGAGCGATGTTTTGAGCCTGGGATCCCATGCCACTGCGACCGGCGTGCCCGGGAACGGGGATTGGGCGCGCGCCGCATTCACGACGCGCGCGCGATCTTCGCGGAGTCGGGTCCCCAGAGGGAAGCGGTCTTTTCGGCCGACGGCCAGCGGCGCACAAGGAAGCAGGCGCAGCGCCGGCGGTGTCGCGCTGAATGGGCCAGCAGGGAGCAGTGGCGAGGGGCGGCGGGCTCGGACGTCCACCGAGTCGCTCCGCGCGGCAGGCGGAGCGCGCGCGCGGGCCAGGAAGCTCTCGGCA
>NW_005198981.1:0-1819 GCF_000372725.1 Emiliania huxleyi CCMP1516
TCACACCCAACATCCCAGGCGGGATCAGAAGGGGACTCCACACCGGACACCGCCCGGGCACAGCCCCCCTACCCGTCGGATCGCACAGAGGGCCCCCTCGGAGCAGCCCACACACAATCACGCATCGGCAGATTGAGTGCCTGAGTCAGGCAGACAGCACAGACAAGAGGAGAGAGAGGAGAGAGAGAGAGAGAAAGGGAGAGAGGAGAGGGTGAGGGTGTGAACACACGTGAGGAGTGGGGGAGGGTGTCTGTGGTGGGCTGTAGTCCTACTACGTGGTTACAACCACGCGCCCCTCAGGAGCTTAAGGTAGAGCTGAGCGTCCCAGACGCCTCGGTGCCTCCCACCGGCGTGAAGACCATCCGGATCTACCCAGCCCGCCCTCCGGACAAGCTGGTCCCCGCGATGGCCCACGGTCCTCCGTCGCCTGGTTGAGCCCCCTGCCTCCCGGTTGACCCCCCGGTCCCCGTACTCCACCATGAAATAAACTCAAAGTCCACCACAGCCACCAGCCTCCACCTCCACCCGCGAGCCGCCACCGCTGCCGCCCGCGACGCCGCCCGCCGCGTCAGATAGCCGCGACGCGCGCATCGAGTCGCGTCGGAGAGCCGCGCCGCACCAGCAGCAGCACCTGCACCACCAGCAGCAGCAGCACCACCACCACCACCACCCGAGAGAGAAGCGCACCTGCCCGACGCCGCCCGCCGCGTCCGACGCTCGCGACGCGCGCGTCGAGCCCAGTCGCACAGCCGCGCCGCGCCAGCAGCAGCATCGGCACCAGCAGCAGCACCACCACCACCACCAGCAGGAACAGAGACAGACAGTGCAGGCGCAGAGGCGCTCGCAGAGCGGCGCTCAGCGCCGCGCACGCCACGCCGCGGACCGTCGGACGAGCGCACCGTACGTCGGCGGCGAGCCGCGTCGCCAGCCGTCTCGCGAGAGAGCGGCGCCGCCGCGTGCGCGCAGCAGCCGCCGCGGCAGAGGCGAGCCGCGGCGACGTCCGCACTAACGGATAACGGCCATTGGCGGTTTCTCTCTGATCTCTCTCTCTCTCTCCCTCTCTCTCTCCCTTCGCTTGTTCCTATTAACAACGAAGTCTAGCTCAAAAAAAGAAATAGAGCACGGGTGCGAGACGGCGCGATCGGCAGGCACGGCGCGGAGGTCAACTTGCAGGAGAGCGAAGGCGGCACCGCGCTGATGCGCGCCGCCAATACGGCTACGAGCGGGTGGTTGCTGATTCGGCGCGGCGCTGAGGTTAGCATGCAGGACAGCAACGGCGACACCGCGCTGATGCACACCGCCATCGAAGGCCACGAGCGGTTGGTCGTTGCATGGGGCGGAGATCAACCTGCAGAGCGGCGTCGGCGTCGCCGCGCTGATGCTCGCCGCCGACACAGGCCACGAGCGGGTGGTCGAGCTGCTGCTGCGGCACGGCGCTGAGGTCGACCTGCAGGACAGCGGCGGCGGCACCGCGCTGATGAGCGCCGCCACCAACAGCCACGAGCGGGTGGTCGAGCTGCTGCTGCGGCACGGCGCTGAGGTCGACCTGCAGGACAGCGGCGGCGGCACCGCGCTGATGAGCGCCGCCACCAACAGCCACGAGCGGGTGGTCGAGTTGCTGATTCGGCACGGCGCGGAGATCAACTTGCAGCAGAGAGGCGGCCTCACCGCGCTGATGGGCGCCGCCGCCGATGGCCACCTCCCCAACTTGCTCCGCTTACTTGCTGCAGAAGATGTGAGGCTCGCTCTGCAGACGGCAGGTCCGCGCTGCAGATCGCCAAGGAGGAGGCGGCCAAGGTGCTAGCTACTGCCGACGCCG
>NW_005198980.1:0-1819 GCF_000372725.1 Emiliania huxleyi CCMP1516
TCCGCCGCGCGGCCCTTCTCCGGACACGGCCCGCCGCCCTTCATGAGAGCTGAGAGCCCGTCCTCGATGCGGCGAGCCCGAAGAGCGCCACGTAGGGCTTCTCACGCAGTGAGACATGGCCGGGTCGAACGCCGCATCGACTGGAGCGGCGATGAGGGCGGTCGGGTCGATGTCGAGGACGGGCCGAGACGTGACAGTGACCGCGCGAACGCCCTGTGCCGCCGGGGAGCCGGTGCGTCATTCAAGTGCTTGAATGGGAGGCACCCACGGGGCGGTAACGCAGCGGCGCACCGCACTCTCGTCCGCGATGTCCGTGTAGCACTCGGTGGTCGCCTGCGACAGGCCGCCGGTGCGGTCGCCCTTGTAGGCCTGGCGGTGACGGCGGCGGCGGTGAAGGCGGCGGCGGCGGTGGATGAGCCGGCGGCGGCGGAGAGATCGGCGGCGGCGACGGCGGCGCGGTGACGGCGGCGGCGGCGGAGAGGGTGGGGGCGGCGAGGGTGGTGACAGCGGCGGCGGCACAGAGGGCGGTGGGGCCGACGGCGGCGGCGGCGAGGGCGGTGGCGGCGAGGGCGGGGGTGGAGACGGTGGCGGCGGCGAGGGCGGCGGCGAGGGTGGCGGCGGAGAGGGCGGCGGGCGCGAGGGTGGAGGCGGCGAGGGCGGCAGCGAGGGCGGCGGCGACGGTGGCGGCGGAGACGGTGGCGGTGGCGAGGGCGGCGGCGGGGAGGGCGGCGGAGACGGTGGCGGCGGCGACGGCGGCGGCGGGCTGGGCGGCGGGCTTGGCGGCGGCGACGGCGGCGGTGACGGCGGTGAGGGCGAGGGTGGCGGACTGGGCGGCGGCGACGGCGGCGGCGGTGACGGCGGCGGCGGTGACGGCGGCGGCGGCGGTGGATGAGCCGGCGGCGGCGGAGAGGGCGGCGGCGGCGACGGGGGCGCGGTGACGGCGGCGGCGGCGGAGAGGGTGGGGGCGGCGACGGTGGTGACAGCGGCGGCGGCACAGAGGGCGGTCGGGCCGACGGCGGCGGCGAGGGCGGTGGCGGCGAGGGCGGCGGCGGAGACGGCGGCGGCGGCGAGGGCGGCGGCGAGGGCGGCGAAGACGGTGGCGGCGGCGAGGGCGGCGGATAGGGTGGCGGCGGAGAGAGCGGCGGCGGGGGCGAGGGTGGCGGCGGAGAGGGCGGTGGGGGCGAGGATGGAGGCGGCGAGGGCGGCGGCGAGGGCGGCGGCGAGGGCGGCGGCGACGGTGGCGGTGGAGACGGTGGCGGTGGCGAGGGCGGCGGCGGCGAGGGCGGCGGTGACGGCGGCGGCGGCGACGGCGGCGGCGGGCTGAGCGGCGGCGACGGCGGCGGCGACGGCGGCGGTGACGGCGGTGAGGGCGAGGGTGGCGGACTGGGCGGCGGTGATGGCGGCGGCGGTGACGGCGGCGGCGGTGAAGGCGGCGGCGGCGGTGGATGAGCCGGCGGCGGCGGAGAGGGCGGCGGTGGCGACGGCGGCGCGGTGACGGCGGCGGCGGCGGAGAGGGCGGAGGCGGCGACGGTGGTGACAGCGGCGGCGGCACAGAGGGCGGTCGGGCCGACGGCGGCGGCGAGGGCGGTGGCGGCGAGGGCGGCGGCGGAGACGGCGGCGGCGGCGAGGGCGGCGGCGAGGGCGGCGAAGACGGTGGCGGCGGCGAGGGCGGCGGATAGGGTGGCGGCGGAGAGAGCAGCGGCGGGGGCGAGGGTGGCGGCGGAGACGGCGGCGGCGGCGAGGGCGGGGGCGGCGACGGTGCTAAAGCGGCGGCGGCACAGAGGGCGGTCGGGCCGACGGTGGCGGCGAGGGCGGCGGT
>NW_005198979.1:0-12680 GCF_000372725.1 Emiliania huxleyi CCMP1516
TGTGTTCATCAAAACAAAACGGAATGAATGCAATCAACCTGGCAACCCTGTCGGCACGTCTCGCGCGCGCGTGAACAGGGCTCCAGGCCCCAAATGACGTGTGAGTGTTAGAGTTGTTCATTCATCGTTCGTGTATGTGGCTCGCTCGTTTTTTTTGAGATAGTGTGTTGCTTTTGAGAGAGAGATTTTTAGCAATACCAAACAAGTCTAGCACTCACACGTCATTTGAGGCCTGGAGCCCTGTTCCGCGCGCGCGAGACGTGCAGACAGGGTTGCCAGGTTGATTGCATTCATTCCGTTTTGTTTTGATGAACACACCTCCGACAGCGAGGGAGGGCGAGACGATCGAGGGGTCCCGTTCCATGCGGAATCGACCCTAAAAACTCTTGGAGGGCACCACAAATAGCACTAGAAAAGGGAATTTGACAAGAAAGAATTCTTAAAAACACAAAAAAGAATACCAGCGCCGCGATTTTACGCCGCTGGGAGCGGCACATCCAAGAGCCGCTCGTCCGGGAGCCGCTCGTCCGTGTCAGCTTGCAGTAGAAGCGTCTGTAGCGCGACTAAACCGCCTTCCGCCATCTCATCCATCCTCGCATCGACGGGCCATGCTGTACGCGGACAAGGCTGCGCTGGAGAACCGTACAAAGGCGCAAAGGCGCCGTCTCTCGGCGGGCACCAGCTCACGCTCACCTGCTGTAACCGCAAATCCGGCTGTGCAGGTGAGGCTGCTGGCCATCCGCGAGCGCGAGCTCGAGCTGTATGTGAACAACTGCCGGACCATGGGCATGGTGTCGGCGATATTCTCGGGTCTTGGCTTCTTCGGCACGCGACCACCCCGCCCCGCTCGCGCACCTGCCTGGCGGGACCAGAGGAGCGGAGGAGGCGGAGGCTGGGTTCGCGCCGTAGGCCTGGTCTACACCAAGCTGGACTACTTCAAGGACGCGAACTGCGGGTGGCACTCTCACCAGGCGCCCGAGTGGTCCGAGTGCCCTGTCGGCGAGGCGATGGTGGGCGGCGGCTGCCAGGCCTGCGGAGACGAGGCGCCGTGCGACTCGTCGGACTGCGAGACGGGGACCACGTACAGCGCGGCGATCGGCGCGTGCGTGCCTTGCGGCGGCGAGTACAGGCAGGCCCTCTTTGTGGCTGCCAACCTGCTCACGATGTGCTGCGGGCTCGAGGCCGCCTTTGGCACCACGGCCATCACGATGCTCGGGCCTGGGCTCGCGCTGCGCGGGCCGGACGGGTCGATGAACAAGGCCGTCGAGGGCATCCTCGCCGAGTACGAGCTCGTCTCGTACCTCGTCTACCTCTCGATCTACTCCTTCCTCGCTGCGGGCGCAGTCTTTGCCTTTTTGGCCGAGGCGCCCAACCTGCTCACCTCGCTGGGCCTGACGGCGCTCGTGGCGGCGACGTACCGCTTGATGGCGCGGCGCGTGCACGTGGTCGAGGAGAACTTCCCGATGAAGAAGATCGCCCTCGTCTCGGGCGCCTTCTTTGATCACTCGGCGCCGCGAGCAGCGGCCGGCGGAGGGGCGACCGTCACGGCGACGGTCACGACGCCCTCCGGCGGCGGCGGCGCGGAGCGCCCAAAGATGACTCTGGCCGAGAGAAGAGGATACGCACAGTTGCACGACATCGTGGAGTAGGGGGGGGGGTGGAGTTAGAGGGGAGAGCGTGGAGGGTGTGTGCGTGTCTGTCTCCGTCCCGTGTCTCTGCCGCCTGCCGATCCCTTGCTCTCGCGGCTTCTCCCGCCTTTCGGCGCAACTCTGCCCTCCTCGCGGCATATCCTGGCCCCTCGAGTTTATCGAGCTCTCCTCGCGCAAGGACGACTCTTCTGACGCCCACTGCGATCATTTGCCGCCAAGTCATATCGTTGCTCAGGTCCACTCTCTCTCTTCGGACACTTGTGCCTCCACCGATGATGCTGGCGCTGGGGTCCCCTTCGGGTGCATCGTGACAGCTGACGACGAGATTACCACTGGTGTGTCGTCCTCCTCGGGGTCGTCTTCCCCGGCTTCCTCCCGTTCGGCTCTACGTTCATTACGTTTAGCCAGGCGCCATCACGAGCGCGGGCTAGCCTCCTAGGAACCTTCTAGGAACCTTCCAGGAACCTACTAGGACTTTTCCCATAGGCCATCACGAGCGCGGGCTCCGGCGCGCGCGCGGCTCACCCTCCATGCCGTGAACAGGCGCTTTATCCACCCTATATTCTTCTCTCACTCCTCTGCCCGTGCCTTGGTCTTGTCGGAGCGGCCGCACATTGCTCGGTACCCCCCCTGCACATCTAAAGTCATCCCTGCTGCTAGGGGGGGGGGTCTGACCCCCCCAGCAGCAGAGCGCTGCTGCTGGGGGGGGGGTCCCGACCCCCCCAGCAGCAGAGGGCATTGGACCCAGCTCTCCCGGCTCCCGCCTCTTCGCCGCCGCCGCCCCCTCCCACCT
This sequence comes from Emiliania huxleyi CCMP1516, assembly GCF_000372725.1. Taxonomy (NCBI): domain Eukaryota; phylum Haptophyta; order Isochrysidales; family Noelaerhabdaceae; genus Emiliania; species Emiliania huxleyi. The sequence continues at coordinate 2,443 of NW_005198979.1, forward strand.
CGGCTCGTGTTTTAGCGGTACGCTCGAGGCGGCTGTGTTCACCGCGCCTTCGAGCCCAATACACCTTCGTCGTGTCGAGTGCTGGCGTTTTACTAAAGACTTGTGACCATGTGAGTCTATCTTGTACTACCACACTAAAAGCCGTGTAGTGAGCCACTCACTCGGGCGTCTCGGCTGACGATGACCGATCAGCGTTGATCTCTCTAGCCTATCGGTCCCCCGCTCGATCCTCGGATCGCTCGCTCGTCGAAATCGATCGACTGAGCCTAAGGACTTTCTTTTTTCGAAACGCGCGCGCGGCCCGTCGCGCGGCAAAACTGTCAGGTCCGCCGCGACGCGTCGCCGCAATGGCGGGCAGCGACGTGGTGGAAGCCATGCGGCTCGCCCTCAAGCCATTTAATATCGATTTCCAGCACCTCGCCGACGACTGGAACGCTACCGTACTTACTTACAGCTGTTGGTACAGAGATGCCAGCACCCCCTAGCAGCAGAGCGCTGCTGCTGGGGGGGGGGTCCCGACCCCCCCAGCAGCAGAGCGCTCCTGCTGGGGGGGGGGGTCCCGACCCCCCCAGCAGCAGAGCGCTGCTGCTGGGGGGGGGGTCGGCCATGACTTTAGATGTGCAGGGGGGGTACCGAGCAGTGTGCGGCCGCTCTCGTTGTTTCGCACCCATGTCTGTATGGCAATCGAGGCTGCCTTCCCCACTACCTGTAGTTCACTCGTCACCTCTCCTGCGAGCTCCCCTCTCTTTCTTTCGGGTATGGAGTCCGTGAGTGCGGGCAGCGTGCAGGCAATCACGGGCGCTATTTTGTCGTACTCCTCTTCGGCGAGCGCTCCCAAATCTAGACCCCATTGCCTTTAAGGAGGCTGCCCTCGGCCTCGTGCGTCTCAGGAATGCGCTGGGAATGCGGCTGTGTCTTTTGAGTCAGGCGCCGCCCGTTCGACTCTTGCTGTCGCCCTCGCCGCGTGTTTGTCAAGCTTCCGCATGAATGGTTGCTGGCATCGCGAGTGGTGCGCTTTTCTTTACCTCGGTGTGCGGCGTCTGCCAGTCCATCGAGACCCATCGATCCTCGAACCCGAAAGCACCGACCTCACGTCTCCCCGACCATCGATCCCCGACCGATGCTGCTGCGGTCTGGCGAACTCAAGGAAAAGGGTGCTGACATGCCCTGCTCGACGTCTGCGCTCTGGCTGCTCGAGACCATCCGTACATCGCCCTCCGGCGCCGGCGCAGCCGCTCCACCACCTGCGCAACAGGCCGACGCTCCGGCGAGCCGAAGTCTCCTTCTCCTCGATCTGGACAACACGCTGGTGCACACCTTTGTTGGCGACAGGCCCGCTGGGGATGTACTCGCTTGTGGCCGGCCTCGGACGTGGTGCGTCAAGCGACCTCACCTCGCACGCTTTTTGCACGAGGCCTCCCAGCGGTTCGAGCTCGGCGTCTTTACCGCGAGCCCAAAATCCGTGGCCACCGAGAAGCTCGACTGGCTCGACACAGAGCGCGTGCTGCAGCGACGCTGGTTCCGCTGCTCGTGCGTCGAGGAGCATGGCCTCTACCTCAAGGATCTGCGAGTTGTGTCGGCCGACGTCTCGCGTGTGCTTCTGCTGGAGGACCTGCCCTTCATTGGCGCTCGCCAGCCCGATCACGTCATCCCGATCCGGCCGTGGTCTGGCGATTCGGGTGACACCGCGCTGACTGACTTGCTGCCTTCCCTCATTCGTCTCGCTCGCTGCCCGCAGCCAACCAAGGCGCTGCGCGGCATGCTCGGTCTGGCGGCCCGGGCGCGCGATGTCGTACGCCACTCGCCACCCGACGGGCCCTGCGTGGACGGGCGCAGTGCGACGTGCGTTTGCTCGTGTCCGCACGAGCACAAGCTCCTACAGTCCTTTCTGCACCGGGAGCGGCTTTCGCCCGCCAACAAGCGGCCACCGCGCCTCCTGGCCTGCACGGAGCGGATTTCGCCCGCACTCTCGCCGGCAGAGCCCTTCCCGCCGGGGAACGAAGAGAACGGAGATGCCTCCAACGTCGACCCCGGAGGCATGACCGAGGCAGAGGGCATCCAGAGCCTCTTGGACTCGGCTCTTCCGGGCTACGACGACTTTCCCTATAGCGTTGACGAGGTGTTTGGAGAGGCCCTCGAAGAGCTCGCCGGACCGGATCCCCTAGGAGGGCGGTGATGCGCCCACGAGGCAACGCGCTCCCCCCAACAGCGGGCCGGCGCGCCTCTCTGTGGCACCAGATCACAAACGAACGCGGTGGCACCAGAGGCAGGCGCGTGTGTTGCCTGGAACAGCTCTCCAGTCCTTCTTTGTCACCCGCACGCACACGCGCGTCACACGTTTGTATGGCGAGCCAAAAGGACATTGTCTTTCTCCCTTTAGATTTCCTTCCTGAACCGAGTCAAATGAGTCAAGACACAAAACGAAATGGTGAACGGAAAGTGTCATGAAGTCGTTTTGCGTGATCTTCACTTCTCAAGTTCTCATCAAAGGTGTGTTTGAACGGGGGACGGCGTCGACTACGAGGACGCACAACTACGGTGGGCGAGGATCACGGCTGGCGGTACACGAGTCACGATTTTCGGCCGTCTGGACTGCGAGCCCTCTGGGCTGCGGGCCGCCCCCCGTGTTTGGTGAGCTCGCGCCGTCTCGCCGACCGCTGCGGGAGATGCCACGAGGGCTGCGGTGGCGTCCATCACCAGGCTGCCTAGCTCAATCGGCGACCCTCTGAACTCGGGAACGAGTCTGATCGGTCATGTGCGTACGCAGCGCCCCACGGTAGGCAGGGCCAGGGGCTCCGACGTAGTTCCTTATGAGATGACGTCGACGGCACTCAATCTACAGGAAAACCCAAACCAACACGCGACACTCTCGCACTGTGCCCCTCACACACAGTCACACAGTCACACACACACACACACACACACACACACACACACACACACACACACACACACACACACACACACACACACACACACACACACACACACACACACACACACACACACACACACACACACACACACACTGGTCACTGTCCCCGCACAAACCGACAGGAATCACTCACTGAGCGCCGAGCCGCGCGCGCAACAAGCACCAATAAGGAGACTCGCTTCACCGACCCGCGGCCGTCCCGGTCCCGCCTCCCCCTAGCCTCAAGTGCAGGCCCGAGGAGGCTGCCGTCGAGCTCCGCGACGGACTCGTCGCACGAGCCCCACACGGGTTGCGCAGCTCGATGCGCTTTTCGACGAGCCCCTCGCGGCACAGGATTTCGTCCACCGCGCGGTAGGCGGAGTTGAGCGAGCCGACGATCCAGGCGTGGTGCACGCTCGTTGCCTCGCCCGCAAAGAGCAGCCGCCCGTCCACCTCCGCGGAGATCAGGTCTGCAATCATGCTGCTGAACCTGGCCCGGCGTGAACATGGCGTATCTAAGCGCCCTGCGCGTGCTTCTCGGCCGCCCAGTCCATGACGGTCCAGCCGACCAGCTCGTCCATGAGGCTCTTGACCGCACTCCGCCAGGTTGGCCACGCAGAGCTCGATGGCGCGCGTCTTGTCGCTCAGCGCGAGGCTGCCCATCCAGTCCGCGTCGTCCGCCCACGAGTACGAGACGATGAGCACGCCGGTGTCCCACTCGCTGCCATACGACGGGTACACGACCTGTCTGATGGGCAGGTCGGTCGTTGAGGTGCCTCCGTGGATTGGCGCTGCGCCCCTTCCCCAGAATCGCGTCTTGAACTTGAGGGCCACATTGGTCGAGTGGTCGTACGTCAGGCAGCGCTGCGCGGTCCGTTTCGCGAGCGAGAGGTTGCAGTCGGTGGTATCCATCAGCCGGAAGGCGTGGTTCGTCACAGTCGTGATGACGTGCGTGTACCGCTTGGAGAACTCGACGCAAAAGTGTCGTCATCATCGCGAGCGACCCCCGAGACGACCACGCCCTGTCCAGAGGGTGTGAGGCGCCGCACTTCGTGCTCGGTCTGGACGCACGGCCCATGGCCCGCGGCGATCTCGGCAACCATCGCGTCGGTCAGCTTAGCTGTCCCGCCCTCGATGAGGCAGTATTATTCCTCGTTACCCGGGCCCAGGTCGAGGTTGTCAATTACGATGGGGGTCCGAGAAGCAGCTGGCGCCCGGTCATCGAGGAGCAGCTGGCGCCCGGTCATCGAGTCGATGCTCATCAGCTTTCGGAAGCCGCTTTCGAAATTCTTGCTGAGTGCGTCGAGGTACTCCTGGATCACCTTCGTCAGCCAGTGGTCGGGCCCCTCGTGCACGAACTTGTCGGGCACATTGCCACCCTTTGACGTCGAAAAGTGGAACGGGTCGGCTTTCCAGTCAATCTCGCCGACGACGCGGAAACCGTTGTATTACATGGTGATGCCGCGGCCGTCCGACTCGTAGTAGTCGCCTAGCTTGATGCCAGGGAGCTTGTTGGTCAGGGACCAGGGGACGTTGCCGACAACCCTGTCCATGATTGGGATCTTGGGGACGCGCATCGCGCCCAGATCGACGTAGTCCCACTCCTCCTCGGAGAAGTGGTGCGTGCGCACGCGTCCGCCGGGCGCCTCTGCGGCCTCCAGCTCCTCGAAATCGATGCCGAGCGACTTGATCAGCATGGCGGCGTAGAGCCCAGCCATGCCCGCCCCTATCACGCCGACCTGCAGCCGTTCGCACGTTTTTGCGGGCGGCGGGATGCGAGCCTGAGAGAGCAGGCAGCGGGCGCCGTCCACCTTGCAAGAAAGCCTCTGGGGCGAGGCTGAGTCGGCCTGGTCGCGGCCACTCGCCTTGCCTGGACGCGCGCCCGAAGCGAGGTGCTCCCTGGCCCGAGCTCCTCCATCACGCCGTCGGGCGAGACAGGACTCTTTGGCATCGCGTTGAAGCCATCGAGGCTGCTGTTGATGCTCGACCGCCGCTTGAAGGCGTGGAGCGGGTTCGGAATGCCTGTGGAGGGTGAGCGGCGGAGGGCGGATGGAGAGCGGGCCCTCGTCCGCCATGGCGAGAAGGGTCGATGCCGAGCTTCAAGGGCGATGCCCAGCCAGGCCGGCCAGGCCGTCCGGGAGAGCGTTGTGGCGATCCGCCACTTTTGGCGGGAGGGGACGCTCGATCGGCTTGCTAACTTTCGACCCCCCCCCCCCCCCAACCGCCCGAGCTTGACCGTGCTGCGACGAACGGCGGGAGAAGAACGAGAGCAAGGGAGCGGCAGGCGGCGCCGTTGCAGGACGAGGCAGAGGAGAGCGACGCGACAGAGGAAGCAGCGACAAGAGAGAGAACGACGAGAGTGGATCGACCGCGAGGTGGCATGAAGGTTGCAGCGAGAATCGGCGAGAGACTGCGAAGAGAGATAGGAAGAGACGGACGCCCAAGGGTGAACTACGGCTAGCGCATCACACCCCTCTCCTTGAAATCCCTGTGTGGTGGCGGCGTGCCGTCCTCCCTCCCCTCCGCCCTCCTTGGGTTGTATATTTTCTTTCTTTCTTTTTCCGTGCTAATAAGGCGAGTGGGTGGGTCTTTGGAACGCGAATTGTGGAACTCGAATGTGTGAAAAACAAAAATTCTAACTCATCGAAGTTTCTTCTTATGACCGCGCAAGATATAAAGGGTGGCTAAGGGCTCTGCCCGCAAGGCGCCCGCGTCGCAGACGCGGTACCATTGACAAATCTGCAATATACCCCCACACGAACAAATAGCAAAATCCGAATACCGTGCACGAACTGCGTGATCTGGGACGCAAGCCTTCATGGTGTGCCAAGACAAACGTAAAATTGAAGCCACGAACGTCCGCCAAATCCGTGCTAGGGAAAGCTGATCGAGCCCAGCGTGCCCGCGGCCGCCTCCCGCGCAGCACCGCCGCTGGGGACGACACGCTGCGGAATCGGATCGAGCCCATGCACGGGCAAAGAAGGACGCTGCAGAAGCGGTTGGAGAGGCAGCTGGCGTCTGCCGTCACAACGAGTCCCGGCGCTGGTTGGACATGCGCGTCGGCTCGCCCGAGGACTGCTGTCGCGACCCTCCCGTCGTGACGCAGCCTCCGACGAGCTCTGCAACCGAGGAGAGTGAGGGTGCGCCTCCCCTCACTGCTGGCCTGGCTGCGCACCGCCCCACTAAGCACCCCCTCGAGCATCTCTACAAGCACAAGTACAAGGGCGACCTTCTCCAAGTCGTCAACACGCCCGGCGGCTCCGGCAAGACTTTAGCCTTGGCCACCCTCCTTGCGGAGCAGGAGGAGATTCGCTCTCGCCGTCGGCAACGTGGCAGCTAGTCGAGAGACTCGGTAGTTGTGACCCCCCTCTGAGTGAGTGAGGACAGGAGAGAGAGAGCTTTTGTGGTGTTGGTGTACGCAATAATGGGACAGGGTAGTCGTTCTCCGCTCTAGCTCCCCTTCTAGCTCTTAGCATGAGCTGCGCCCTGTGTCCGACCCCTTTTGCGCAGCAACACCTTAAACTTTTAGGCCCTCCAAATTCGGGTCGGAGCGTAGCGGAGTGGGCCCCGAGTTTGAAAAGGGCGACGGACGCTTGCGTCCTAGCCTCCAACAACGCCTCCCCGGCGCAGAGGGGCCCCCGGAGGGATGCTCAACCGCTCCACGCCACGCCGCTTGCGGCGGTCCTATTCCCAGCTCCGCTGAGGGCCCGGCCGGGCGCGTTATTTGAGCGATCGCGCCAACAGCCGGTAGCGAGCGAGCTGCCGTCTCCGATGCCACGCGCTGCCGTCTCCGTCCCCGCCAGCCGACCCTCGACGGCGCAGGAGCTCATCTACCCCACGCACGGCTGCCGCGACGTGCTGCGGCGGCACGGGATCAAGCCGCACGACCACGCCCGTGACAACCGGCGGCACATCAAGGAGCTGCAGCAGCAGGTGAGCGAGCGCAAGGCGGCGGCAGAGGCGGAGGCGGCCAAGGCCGCGAGCAAGGCGGCTCGCCGGCGAGCGGAGGGCGCGTACAGCGCCGTGCCCTCCCGTGTCGCCGCGCAGCTCGCGGCGCGGCCGTCGTCAGCACCGCCCTCTCGCCACCGTCCGTCACCGCGCAATTTTTACGTGGGCGCGCCGCTTCAGCCGGCGAAGCAGGTGACGCGGGCGGGCAGGACGGCGGCGTGGATCGAGCCGCCACTGCTCGTGCCGCCGCCGCCGCCGCCCGCCAAGTCGCTGCCGCCGCCGCCGCCGCTGGAGGCGGCGGCAGAGGTGGAGGCCGCGCCGCACCCCGCCTCGCCTCCACCGACCGACTACATCGCTCGGAACATCGAGGCGGCCAAGCACGCGAGCAGGAGGCGGCCGGCGAGCGCGCGCGCCTCCGACGCCGCCGCGCGCGTCCTGTTTGGCCGCCCCGAGCCGGCGGGCAAGCTGCCGAGCTACCTGATCGACCGCAAGCTGGAGCTGGCGCAGCGTGCGGCCGAGAAGGCGGCGGCCGCGATGCCGCCCGAGGTGCCGCCGCACCACCACCTGCTGCCGCGCGAGGATTGCGTGCGGGTCCTCGCCGACATCCGCGCCGCGCGCGCCGAGGTGCGGCACCTCTCTCCTCTCCTCCTCCCGCCTCTCCTCCTCCTCCCGTCTCTCCTCCTCCTCCCGCCTCTCCTCCTCCCGTCTCTCCTCCTCCCTCCTCTCCTCCTCCCTCCTCTCCTCCTCCCGCCTCTCCTCCTCCCGCCTCTCCTCCTCCGCCCGGCGGCTCGCGCACTCTGCCGGCAGCAGCACCGTCCGCCACCGTCGCCACCGCCCTACCCCGCCCCGCCCTACCCTGCCCCGCCGCAGGTGCTCGAGGAGCTCGACCGCTTCCCCTTCGTCGTCGACACCCCCACCCAAAAGGCGCGCCACGCGCAGCTCACCCGCGAGCTCGAGCAGGCGAGGAGCGGCACCCCTCACCCCTCCAGACTCTCATCCCCGCTACCGAGACGCGGAGAGCACGCCGCAGACAGCGCACCGGACACGCCCGCGCGACCTGACGCCGCCACCCGACCGATCCCCAGCCCGCGTGTCGCGTGTCGCCCCTCTCTCCCTCACCCACCTCGCCCCTCTCCCCGCCTCAGCTCGACGCGGCAGAGGACGCTTTCTCGCGCTCCAAGGCGAGGCTCGCACCGAGGTAGGGCAGCACCTTCGCCAGCTCTCGACCCCTCTCACCCCCCCTCCCCACCCCCCCTGCCTCAGGTGGTCGTCGCCGACGGGCCGCTCCCTTCCTACGACCGCGCCGCCGCCTCGTGAGAGCCCGTGCACGCCCTCTCTCCGGCCGCCCTCCTCGCGCGCTCCCCGCGGCGTGCTGGCGGCACTTCAACCATCTCTCGCACCCTCCGCGCACACTTGCGTGTCGCGCTTGCGTCTTGGGTAGTGGCATTGGGTTTTGCCGCGACGCCGGCAGAGCGTGCACTAGCTGTGCACGACTGAGACCGCCGTCGTCAGGAAAGTGGCCCCTCCGATATGTCGCGCCTGAACGCGGTATGTAGCGGTCGCGGTATGTAGCGACCCCCGCTACAGGAATCGTCCGGTGTTATGACTTAGTATCGGTCCCCACGGGGCGTGGTCTACATACTACATATCGGTCGGCGCGCTACATACCACCTCCGGGGGCGCTACATATCGGTACCGATATGTGTAGCCTGTATAGCGGCTATAGCGGCGCCCCCGGAGCCGGACATATCGCCGGGCCTCCGCGTATTCAAATTTTGAATCCGCAGGGTAATGACCAAGAAGAGCATGACAAATCAGCCTTCGTGTGTTCCGTGAGTTCTGTCGTGTGTCGACTCGGGAACCGTCTCGCTCTCTCGGCGCGTCTGCGTCCTCTGGGGGGAGGCGGGGCCCCCCGGAGGCACCGTGCGCCGCGCCGCAGTGCGGAAACGGGGCTCCGGCTCCGCTAGTGTCAGCTAGCACCGACTTCCCGATTAAGCTAGGTTAATCAGAGGGCAGATTTGGAGAGATCTCGAGGAGTACATACAGATAGACCCTCCAACCATCAGAAAACTCCAACCTGATCGGTCGTATCTAGATACTGACCGCCGACAGATCACTCCAGACAGCAGACAGGCCGACGTCTCCACGCGGCCGGCCGGGCGAGAGGCTTGACACGATCCGACCCTGCGACCCTGACGCTGCGGTTCTAGCTATCAGACATGCGCTGCTGACTGCTGCCACAATGTGCGACCGGTGCTGACCCACTTGGCGGCCTTCCCGGTCAGTGGTGAGGCGCAGTTCAGAGCTGTCGATGGCGCGATGCCGCACTGGTCCCACATTGGTGACACGAGACCACCACGTTTGCCGGTCCAAGAGAGAGGCGCCGGCGCTGTCGTGAGAAGGTGCGTGGTCCCTCTTGACTGCCCATGCGCGCGAGGCTGTGTAGGCATAGCCTCGAGAGTGCCAGCAGCCAATCCGAGGCAGTTTGTGACGCGCATTGCGTCAGAAGCGTGCACGCGCTGGAAGGACACCTTCCTACTGGCCGTACGATCAGGTAGTCACTGAATGCTTGATACTAAGGCCGTGAGCTATGCAGGTGGTCAATTGTGCAGCAGGGCACGGTCAGCAGCGCCGACAGGCTGTCGCAAGGCGTGATAGAGCATGGTCGCAGTACGCGAAATTCTACAGGAAATTCATGAAACAAGTAGCCAAAAAACAAAAAAATCGCGAAAAAATCGGCGCCTGCGGCGGGCTATGGGACCCCATCTCCCCCCCGCATGGGTACCCTCTAGGGGCCCCGCCTCCCCCCAGAGTCTGCGTCCTCTCCCTCTCAGAGTACAGAGACTGCTCTCTCACCGCGCAGAGCTCAGCCGAAACGGATCCCCCCCCCCCCCCAACCCCACCCACCCACCCACCGCGCGCGCGAAAGACAGAAGGACAAGCAGTGCCGAGCAAGGCCGGCGGAGGCTGGAGTGCCAGCGTGAGGCGGCGTGCGGAAGGTGTGTTGTCAGAGGCCTCGTCTAGACGAGGCGGGTGCGAACCGGCCGCACGCCGACAGCGACCGGGAGCGGTGGGTGCCCCCGTCTAGTGGGCCGAGTGGAGAGCGAGCTTGAGGCTGTGCAGCTGCCTGCGCGCCTGCGCCATGTCGGCAGTCATGCACTCGACGGCAAAGGCAAACGACTCCTCCATCCGCGAGAGAGTCGCCTCCATGGCGACCACCTGGCGGCGGGCGGGGAGGGGGGAGGGAGGTGGGTCTGGGGGAGGGGATGGGGTGGGGTGGGGTGGGGAGGGCGGGCGGCGTCGGGGGGCTCCGCAGCCGTGCCTGCTGCTGGAGCACCTTCCCTCCCCGCGACGGGCCTCCGCCCGCCGATCCGCT
>NW_005198979.1:12780-23783 GCF_000372725.1 Emiliania huxleyi CCMP1516
CCGCCGTCCGCCCGCTCCAGACTCGCAGCGTCGCCGAGCGGCGCCGCTGGCGGCCGCGCCAAGCGGGCCGGCGCAAGCGCGGCGGCAGCCTCGACGCCGGCGGTGTCGGCGGCGGCGGTGTCGGCGGCGGCGGGCTCGGCGGCGGCGGCGGCGGGCTCGGCGGCGGCGGTCGGCAGCGTCGCCCAGTTCCTCTTGAGGTAGGAGACCAGCTGCGAGTGTTTGGGGGTGGGGGTGGGGGTGAGGGTGGCGCGGCGCGGCCTCGGCCGTCGCATCGCCGCCGGGCGGGCTGAGGCGTGTGGCGGGCGGGAGAGGTGTGCCTGCGTCTTCTTGTCGCCCTGCAGCCGGACGCGAATCAGCGAGTCCTCGACCTCCGCGTGTCCGAGCCTCTTGAGCCAACCGATCACCTCGAACATCTCGCCTCCCGTCATTGAGAGGGCGTCCTTGCCCTCGACAAAGAGAGCAGCCATCCGGGCGATGCGACCGTCCTCCGCCGGAGGCTTGGCGGCGGCCGGCGCAGCCTCCTGGGTGGCGGAGGAGCGTGACGCCTGCTGCCGCTTGATGGCGTCCGCGGCCGTCGCCAGCGGCGCCGCCGCCTCTGCGGCCGGCGGCGCTGTGTTTGTGCAGTCGGCGAGCGAAGCCCGCCGAGGCTTCTCTACTGCGGCGGCGGGGCTGACGTGCTCTCCCACCCAATCAAGCAGCATGATCTTCTTATCGAGCTGGCGCTTCACCTTGAGAAGCGACGCCTCGAGCGCGGCCGCTTCCGCTCCGTGCTCGCGCTTCAGCATGTCGACGATGGCGTACATCTCTTTGCCGCTCATCGTGTCGGCCTTCTCCCCACCCTCGGTGAAGCGCTTGAGGGCGGAGGCGGCATCGACGGGCGCAGACTCGCGCTCCGGCCGCGGCGACGCCGGACCGGACCTCTGGAACTGAGCTTCGAAGGCCTTCGACATCAGGCTGGCGCGGCTCGTGTGGCACACCTGCAAGCGAGCGATCGAGCTCTGAGCGCCGCGTGGGCGGGCCCGTGAAGGGGCAGAGATTCAGAGGAGCGACAACCGGTGGAGAGCTCAAGCGGGACCGAAGAAATAACTCGGCGCGCCGCGCGCGCGCGCAGCTTGGTAGAGGAGCAGAGGACCGCCGCAAGCGGCGTGGCGTGGACCGGTTGAGCATCCCTCCGGGGGCCCCTCTGCGCCGGGGAGGCGTTGTTGGAGGCTAGGACGCAAGCGTCCGTCGCCCTTTTCAAACTCGGGGCCCACTCCGCTACGTACGCCCTACGGCTACGCTCCGACCCGAATTTGGAGGGCCTAAAAGTTTAAGGTGCTGCGCAAAAGGGGTCGGACACAGGGCGCAGCTCATGCTAAGAGCCAGAAGTGGGAGACAGAGAGAACACCGTTGGCCTTTATACGTTTTTCTCGCTCGCCCAGCCAGTACTATCTAATATTCTTTTTCCGTATTCTTTCCGTATTCTTGTCCCAAACAGGGTCTATATTCTCGAATATGCCAAGGATACAGCTCCAAATCGGGCCTATATTCTCAAATATTCTTTATATTCCCGCTGTGCGCTGAAATCGCTGAAAATCGCTTCGAAAAAGAATATAGAATCGGAAGAATAACGTATAAAGGCCAAATCTGAACAAGCACCCTGTCCCGTTATTGCGTACACCAACAACACCCGAAAAGCTCTCTCTCTCTCGAGTTCTCTCTCCTGCTCCTCACTCACTTCAGGCAGGGGGGTCACAACTACCGAGTTCCTAGAGTCAAGCTGCCACGTTCAAAACCAGGACGGCGGCAGTGATGGTGCTATCACGGGCACGATCCGTGGAAAGTGGAGAGGGTTGGTATGTATATGGGATAGTAGAGCAGGCGCTTTGTGGGATGTGGGTGGCGGGTATGGGCGGCGGCGTTGGGTTGCCGGCCGATTCGTTAGCGGAGCTCCTCCCTCAAGCTCGATCACGCATGACGCACGTTGAGTGACAACGGCGGCGAGCTGCTCAATCAGGCCAGGTGTTGCTCAAAAAAATTAAATATTCTTAGCTTCGCCCTTGCCTCCGACGCTGGGGACAGAACCACACCAGTATCAGACCAGAGGGACTGCCCCCTGAGGGAGGGTGTAGAGGATGTAGAGTGTAGAGCACTGTAGAGCTGTAGAGATGTAGAGCGCTGGAGAGCGCTGTAGAGCTGTAGTGCTCTACATCCGCCGCGGGACGAGGCGCCTGCGTTGTAGAGCGATGTAGAGGCGCTCTACAACGTGAAATCTCTACAACAAACTCTACATCATAAGCGGCGAACGAGGCACGGTCGCTCTCCGACATGAGGCGCGTTGCACTTGCCAGTGCTGCCCTGGCCTTCTGTCTGCCCGCCCAATGGGTGGCAGGTGCCTCTGCTGCTATGGCATGCCTCACGGCTGCGACTGGCCGGCGCCTCGGCGCGTCAGCTCGGCTCGGCGTAGCGATCGTGGCCAGCGCAACTCGCCTGGACTCAACGCTCAGCCAGGAGCTCCCGCACGCGCTGGCGCGAGTCATGGCGCATGCAACGCGTCTGAATGCTCGCCTCGCCTCGCGCAAATGCGACCGTCCTCGCAGCCGACAGTCCACCGCCTGCTAAAGAAGCACAGCGACGAATGCGGCACCGGCGACACATGGCAGGCTGGTCATGACGCAGTTATAGGGTGTTGTGTGCCGTCAGAGGGACTCTCTGTGTGTCAGGGATAGTCAGGGCTGTCCATCAGAGCTTCACTAAGCTCGGAGACACCCCATTAGCGCGGCTCGACCTCTTTGAGTCACTGCCTTCCCGGCGGTTTGGCTGTAGAGCCTCTACAACAAACTCTACAACAAAATCGCGCTCTACATCGCTCTACAACGCAGGCGCCTCGTCCCGCGGCGGATGTAGAGCTCTACAGCTCTACAGCGCTCCAGAGCGCTCTACATCTCTACAGCTCTACAGCGCTCTACACTCTACATCCTCTACACCCTCCCTCCAGACTGCCCCCCTCCCCCAACTGCCCCTGCTTACACAGGATAGCATGCCCCGAGAGCGGCGACATTTGGCAGGGGTAACCTGGGAAGGAGGTTTGGTTGTGCTTTTTTTTCTTTTTTGCTCTCGGGGGAATGTTCTCTCGGCGCCCATGGCCTTCTGAGGTTTCGTACTGATGACGTCCTTCTTGGCACTTCGGGCGTCGGTTGTGCGTATCTGTTGTGTCTAATTCCCCCGGTAATGTGTTACGGGTATCGGTCGCTGATTGAACGCTCTACCTCTAGACCATCATCTACTGCTTACTTCGGCCGTCGGCCGCTCGGTGGTCGAGTGGCTTCCGGATCGAATCGGCAGATTGACCCTCATAAATTTTTTTCACACCTGAGCGGGCCCAATTTTGCTCAGATGCACCTCCAAATTCGAAATCGTGTCCTCACGCTTTAGCGCTTGGTGTGCGTTCGTTTTTCGTCACGGGTGGCCAGGTGTTGCTCAAAGCACAGCTACCGAAGAAAAAATCGCGGGCTGCGTGCGCTGTTGCTGATGCAGCCACGCCCTGCGAGCGGGGCGGGGTGCGCACTGTGCCTCTGTGTCCGTGCGAGGTGCGTCGCTCATCTCTACTCGAGATGACTACTCTATTTAGCTCCCCGGCCCTGGTGTGAGGCTGTGAGGCTAATGACTGCACTCCAAGTGCTCCAAGTGCGAGGCGTGGCTGGCTGGCTGCAGTGGCGGGCGACGCCCCCAGCATCAACAACAACAAACAACAAGCAGGCCCGCATTGTCCATTGAGCGTGCCAATTTGGGTCAAGAACACAAACAAGCACGGGAGACGGCCTCTTACGCTCGACCACAGGGCTGCCTGTGTCGCCAGTCAGTTGGACCGTTGCGCGGACGGGCCGCCCCTCACCCTAGCCCTCACCGAGCTCACCCCTCTCATGTAATTCCTTCCGACGCTTTGCGGGGACGCTTGAGGCTTGTCCATCTCCGTGCGAAACTGGTCTAAAGCGGGCGGCGGTGGCGAGCGCGGACCGACAAAGAGGGTGATTTGCCACTTGCTTGCAAAATCTCAAAATCTCTCTCTTGCTTGGCGTCCCACCCTACCTAATAGTACATTGTATAGCCGGTAAGAGCAGCACATTTGACATTCCGGGTTACACCCAGTTAGCAGTTTATCGTACATGCAAACAGGACTAGAATAAATAAATAAATAAATAGAGCAGTCATCTCCCGTAGAGATGGGCAACGCACGAACACAGAGGTACAGTGCGCACCCCGCCCCGCTCACAGGGCGATAAATAAATAAATAAAACGGGCACGCCAAACGAGGGGTGGGAGAGGGACAGGGTCCCCACCTGCACGAGCAGGATCTTGGAAGGACGATCAGGGACACAGGGGAACGGGAGCGGGGAGCGCATCGCGACACGGAGGGGGGCTGGGCAGGGTTCACCCACACGACAGGGTCCCAGGGATTCCTCTCTCGTATAGGACAGGTTGCACCCGGCGGCACGGGGGCAGGCGCGGGCCTCCTACTGGTTGCGCTCTCCTAGTTCTCCTGCTCCTGACAAGGGACAGCGACAGGCTCGCAGCACGGTGGACTCCCTATTCCACTGGCGATCTCTCTCGACTAGCGACCTTCCTCCGGCTTCTCACCAGCAGTCTCTCACTATCGCGGGCACACTGACAGAGGCGGCCAAAAGGCTCACGTGGGTGGCAGGGCGGTGATAGGAGTCTCCCACTCTGTGGGCTTCGCTAGAGGTGCGGCCCCTGCGCGTGTCCTCGCCCTTGCGTGTGTGTGTGTGTGTGTGTGTGTGTGTGTGTGTGTGTGTGTGTGTGTGTGTGTGTGTGTGTGTGTGTGTGTGTGTGTGTGTGTGTGTGTGTGTGTGTGTGTGTGTGTGTGTGTGTGTGTGTGTGTGTGTGTGTTTGCGGGCGCTGTGCGAGCCGCCCTGAACGACCACAATGTTGAGCGCGCTCGAGCACCGAAGCACCGCGAGCGCCGGCGAGCACCACCGCCCCGCGCCTTGGCGTGGGTCGGTAGTACACGATGCGGCGCCCAGCAGCTCTATCATGCGTCGCACCCGCAGTGGCCGAGCCGACCGCCGCTCGAACTGGCGCCGAGTGGCTCCCAGATCGAGCGTGGCAGGCTCAGTCGCACCCTCGCGGGGCGAACGCGAACCGAGCCGTCGCCGTTCGCCGCAGCCGCCGGCCGCCAGCCGTCAGCCGTACAGCCGTACAGCCGTCAGCCGTCAGCTCGCAGTCGCCGTCGCTGCCGCCGCCGCAGCAGCAGTGAGCGAGCTCCTGCGTCGTGTTGCCGACGCAGTGTGGACGCGCGCCGCCCAGCGGCGAGCGAGCGTGCTCGGAGTTGGGTCGGCGCGCGCGCGGGCGGACGGCGCCTGTAAACAGACAGCCTGCACCGCCCACTCGTTCAAAATCGAGAGGCCTCTCACAGGGCGTACATCTAAAACGGGCTGGCGGGAGTTATTCTTTGTTGTTCGCGCGTTCGAGGCGCAACGATGTCGGGTCTCTCCTCGCCGTCGTTATCTCCGTCGCCATCGCCCAGCCCGTCTCCCTCCCCGCGACCGGTGGTGGGAAAGAAACGGGAACGCCGCGCTGGCGATCAAACGCCCAAACCGCAGGCGTCCCCATCGCCGTCGCCCTCTCCCTCGCCGCAGCCCTCTCCCTCGCCGCAGCCCTCTCCCTCGCCGCAGCCCTCTCCCTCGCCGCAGCCCTCTCCCTCGCCGCAGCCCTCTCCCTCGCCGCAGCCCTCTCCCTCGCCACGGCCGTCGCCGCAGTCCCGCTCGTCGCTGCTCGCTTCGGCCAGAACACTGCCGGTGCCGGGGCCGCTCACTAACCCGTCCCACCACTCGCCGCCGCCACTGCCGCCACCGCCGCCGCAATCGCAGCCTCCGCCAGACTCCCTGCCGGCTGCAGCGCTTCAGCGGCCGCCTGTTCCGTCGCCGCCGCCGCCGCCTCCTGCGTCGCTGCAAGCGGCACCGCCGCGAGCGCGCACCTTTGCCGACAAGGTGTCGCGGATCAGGGCCGAGCTGCTTCTGACGGAGGACTCCAGCGACCGAAAGGAGCGCGGCCGGCCCCTGCCCCCTCTGGTTGCCTCCCCGCCTCTCCCCTGGCCGTGGGCACCGCCTACTCTCTTCACGCCGTGCCGTCACCTCCGGCCCTTGCCGCCCGCAGGTGATCGTCGAGGCGGAGGGCCGGCTCGAGCTTGAGCCTCGCGGCAGCCTCGCTGCACGCGCGGACGCCATCCTCGCCGAGCTCGAGTAGCGCTGCGGCGGGTCGTGATGGGCAAGCTTGAGCGGGGTCTCTGGCCTAAAGCCGTGTGTAGAGCTAGCGCCCCACCCTCGGCGCTGCGCTGTGAATTTTTCGGGGTGGCGGTGAAACACTTGAGTGGGGAGGGGATTCGGCCCCCCGGGCGTGGGTGCCGATTTACAGGGTTTTAGAAATTCGACACTGTGTAAAAAAGTCAGTCGTACCGGCGTGGGGACTCGACTGCACACACAATTTTTGTGCAAATGGGACACTGCATGCACATATGCACAGCATGCACATTCGAGCACATGACATGTTGTCATGTGCATGTTGCATGTGCATGTGCATGCACATGCACATGTCCATGTATGGGTGGCCGGGTGTATCGTATGCGGACTACTTCCCAGACCTCTGCCTCGTGCACGACCGCAGAGACCACGGTACTCGGTAGCATGCACTCGAGGCGCTTGGTACACCTCCCGGCGCCCTGTCGGCGCCGCGCGCTCTCGCTCGGACCTCACCCGACCGCCTCGTAGAACGGCTCCACGTCCGCGAGCACGTCCGCCTCGTGCGCGTACTGGTTGGAGGGCACCTCGATCAGCGTGGCGTTGGGCAGCCGCTCCACCACGCTCGCCACCTGCTCCATCCCGTGCAGCGTGTCGGACGAGGCGGCCAGCACCGCGCACGGCATCGCCA
This sequence comes from Emiliania huxleyi CCMP1516, assembly GCF_000372725.1. Taxonomy (NCBI): domain Eukaryota; phylum Haptophyta; order Isochrysidales; family Noelaerhabdaceae; genus Emiliania; species Emiliania huxleyi. The sequence continues at coordinate 19,705 of NW_005198979.1, forward strand.
CCGCGTCGCACGCCGCAGGGAGCGTGTACCCCAGGTTCGCCTTCATGCTCAGCACGAGCCGCTCCAGGTCCTGCGCCGCGAGCGAGCGCTCGTACCGCGCGCGCTGCGCGGGCTCCTTCGTCTTCCGCCGCACCGCCCACATCCCCAGCGGCTGCAGCCGCGCGTACACCCGCCGAGGCAGAGGTAGCCGCAGCAGCGGCCTCGCCCAGAGCGGAAACTTGAAGGCGGGGTTGGGCGCGAGCATGACTGACGCGCGGCCGTCGAGTGCGCCGCGCTGGAAGCCGTCGAGCAGCAGGGTCGCGCCGAGCGACGACGAGAACCAGTCGACCGAGGAAGGTGCGACGCCGATCGCCGCGAGCACAGCGGCGATGTCGTCAGCATGCCGCGCCATCGCAAAGTCGGCGACGTTTGGCCGAAAGTCAAACTCGGCGGACTTCTTCTCGCGCGTCTCGATGTAGATGATCGGCCGGCGAGACGCCCACGTCGTTAGCAGCGGCCGCCATCCCTCAAAGACACTGCCCCACCCTGCGACAAAGACCAGCGGCCGGCGGCCGGCGGCGGCAGAGTCGGTGGGCGACCATCGAAGCACGCGGAGCGCGACGCCTGGCGACGCGCCAACCAGCCGCTCTTGACAGTCGGCGCCAGGGAGAGGCACCTCACCGCGCCAGAGATACTCGGCAGTGTCAGTGGCGTCGGCCGCCATCGCAGCGTCAGCGGCGAGTCCTGCTGCCGCGGCCGCGACGGCCGGAGCGCTTCGCGTGCGCACACCGCCGACGGTGCGCGTCGACCAGGACCAGGCGAGGCCCACGCATGATGCGAGCAGCAGCATAACGCAGGGCTCGGACTCCGGATAGGGTGACTGCCGCTAAGATTCTGGAGTGGCCAGGGATGGCGCACTAGTGGCCAGGGATGCGCACTGGCACTGAGTGGGTCTTGGTGCCGGGGTTGTGTTTTGTGTGAACAGAGTTGCGTGACTCTGTGCGATTTCGGGTCCGGGGTTGTGCGTTTACGTGAACAGAGTTCGTGTCTTGAGCTCTGTCTCGCCCCGGGGCGTCCACCCATACCGCGCTGGTGTCCAGTCCGAGCCTGACTGTTCTTCACCTTCCTCCCTAACCTAACCGAACCTAACCTAACCGAGCAGCAGAAAGCTCCGCAACTCGAGATCCGAGAGTTCACGGAGTCGGCTGGGGCTACACGTATACCAGACAGGCGCATTGGCACTAACACTGAACAAACAAAGAAATAGTCGCCAAAGAAAAAACTGCGGGACACTAGGCACGGGACTGGCGCGCACTGGCACTAACAAAGGAATATAAACTGTACAGGTCCTGGCTTCGGTTTCGCAACAGCTTCGTTTTCACAACACGGCCGCCTCGCGACGCCGCGCCATCGTGCAGATCGTGTCCGAGCCATCCACAAGGCCGCCGGCACATGTGCCAATGTGCCCGGAGCGCAGGGAGTCGATGGGTGCCGCAGTCCAAGCGATCACTGCACTGCAGTGCTCGCTCGCACTGCGGCGCTGCGCCACGGCGGCGAAGCATGTCTGGACTTCAAGGACAGTGCTTCTCCGCTGCTCGAGGCTTGCGGCAAGGTCCAGGCCGACCACACAGAGCACCCGAGGCAGCTGGCGTGGCCTCACTCATGACCTGTGCTACCCGTCGGCGGGGCCAGCTGCGGTTTCACAACGCGCCTCATTTTTGGCACCCTCCTGCTAGCCGCGCATGAGTAGGGAGACCGTGTGTGGTGTCTTCGCGGCCTAGAGCACCCTCTTGGCAGTCTATATTCCGGATTTTAGCCCTCCTGTCGCATCTGGTGAGCCGTACCATAGCGAGGACCAAACGCGTTGTGAAACCAAAGCCAGGACCTGTACGACATCGAGCGCCTTAGCGAGGGCTGCGGTGGCCCATCATGCACGCTCCCGACCAAGTACAGCGACTTCCTGCGCCTCATCGAAGCAGTCGGCCCGCCCGCGGCGCCCCGTCCGACTCCCGTGCGGCTTCCGAAGATCCTGTCTGCGGGGGGCTCGGGCCTCAATGAGGAAGAGGAGGCTGCAATGACCGTGCCTGACACTCTCGGCGCCATGGGGTACACTGACGCGCCCCCGAGCGACGCAGATGAATCGAGCAGGCTGCGCGGCGGCGAGAGCGCGGCCCTTGCGCGACTCGACGCCGCCGTGTGCGCCCGCGCCGGATGGGTGTGCGCGTTTTCCAAGCCCGATACCAATCCCCTCCCGTACTCGCCCGGCAGCACGACGATGCTCTCGCCCTACCTCTCGCTTGGCTGCCTCTCGTGCCGCACAATGCACGCTGCCCTCGACGCCATCGTGCGCCAGGCGGAGGGACAACACACGACGCCGCCACAGTCGCTGCACGGCCAGCTCTACTTTCGGGAGTTCTTTCACCTTCTGAGCGCCTCGAGCCCGCACTTTGGCCAGACGCGCGACAACCCGCTGTGCCTCACGGTGGAATGGCGCGACCCCGCCAGAGACGCCAACGCGGCTGAGGCCCTCCGCCGCTGGGAGGGGGGCACGACGGGCGTCCCGCTCATCGACGCCGCCATGGTGCAGCTGAAGGAGGTCGGCTGGCTACACCACTTGCTCCGCCACGTAGTCGCTTGCTTCTTGACGCGCGGGCAGCTATGGATCGATTGAGAGGCGGGGCGCAACGTCTTTGACCGCCACCTCTTGGATGCGGACTGGGCAATCAACAGCGCCAACTGGATGTGGCTCTCGGCCACCTCCTTCTACACCTATCACCGCGTCTACTCGACGGCCCACTTCGCGCGCAAGTATGACCGCAGCGGCAGGTACGTGCGGAAGTGGCTGCCAGCCCTGCGGCGGATGCCCGACGAGTACGTGTATGAGCCGTGGAAGGCGCCGCTCACGGTGCAGCGTGCAGCGAGCTGCATCGTGGGAGTGGACTACCCGCTTCCAATCTGCGATCCGGAGAGCGCTGCGGCGGCCAACTTGACGCGCATGGACGCGTGCTATCGCAAGGCGCCGGAGGAGTGGAAGGCGCTCATTCCGCCCGCAGCAGCGGCAGAGGTGGCACGCGAGCGCAACGTGAACGTGCGCTCGAGGGTCCGCGCGCCAGCCTTCAGGCCGACGGCGCTACCACCGTCACCGAACACGGCGCCACTTGCCCATGCGCCACCTGCGGGATCTAGCGCCGTGGACTCGGGGGAGGGCCATCGCGGCGGGCCGCCGGCGCCGCCGCTCGGCCACCCGCTCGGCCGATCGCGGGGGCGATCGAACAGCCGAGGCCGCGGATCACGCGGCCGCGTCTCGCGCGAGTGCAGCACGGGGTGTACTGAGATCGAGAGACGAGAGTTGTCATCAGCTGCGCTCGAGCGCCGCGTCGTACACGGTAGCCGGTATGGCTGCGTCGACCGATGTCCCACTGACCGTTGGAGTGTTTCTGGAGTGTTATTCAGGTTTCTACTTTTCCAATTACTCGCTCGTCAGAGAAATGCCGCAGGTGTACAGCGCGTCACAGCCGAGACCACATCGTCGTTGTGTACGCCCCAGGTGCCAGGAGCTCCTGCCAGGAGCGCTTAAATCCCCTGGAGGCTCGCGGAGCTTGACACACACAGGACACATGGATTTTGGCGTCCGTTTTGAGTTTTTTTGCCGCGCGCGGGTGCGGTGGGGCCGGCCTGGCCGGCGCGCCGGGTGTGACCGTGAGCGGCGTATACACGTGCGTGTATTCCAAACGGTAGAGTATTGTGATTTGTGTCGTGTGGAGAGCGATGTGAGACAGTGAGAGCTGAGAGAGACCATGGACGCCAATTTGCGAATTTGGAGAGAGAGACTGAGAGACCAAAAGCCCTAGAGCCTAGTCTGGACGATCTTTTGCGCTATCTCCCCGTATCTCCCTCTATCTCCGCGTATTCTCCTCCATCTGCCCGTATCTGGACTGCCCGTATCTGCCCGCGCCGTATCTGCCCGTATCCGCGGCGGTATCTCCCGTGGTGGATCTCGTTCTCCCGGTATCTCCCGGTCTCTCCCAGTATCCCGCAGTATCCCGCGGCATCCCGCGGTACCCCGCCATATCTCGCCGTGGATACCGTGAAAAAAATCG
>NW_005198979.1:27923-29736 GCF_000372725.1 Emiliania huxleyi CCMP1516
GCGGGCGCCTTGCCGGCAGAGCCCTTATAACCACCCTTTATATCTTGCGCGGTCAAAAATCGAAAAGAAGTCGAAGCGTTGCCGCGAGCCGGGCCTCCCATCCCTCCCTTGGGCTGTCCGTTTTCTTTTTCTTTTTTTGCGAGCCGCTCTGCACGCAAGGCGCCCGCGTCGCAGACGCGGTACCATTGACAAATCTGCAATAGGAATGCTATACAACTGCCAACACGAGCAAATAGCAAAGTCCGAATACCGTGCACAAATGCGGCGATGTGAGCCGGGCAAGCCTTCAGCTGGTGGCAAGACATCCGTAAAATTGAAACCAAGCGTCCGCCAAATCCGTGCTTTCGGCGCAACTTGAGGGGAAGCCGCTGATCGAGCCCAGCGTGCCCGCGGCCGCCTCCCGCGCACCGCCGCTGGGGACGACACGCTGCGGAATCGGATCGAGCCCATGGAGGAGGAGGGCGCAGTCGGCGAATTGGAGGAGGAGGAGGAGGGCGCAGTCGACGAATGGGAGGAGGAGGGCGCTGTCGACATTGGCGTGTCTGACTCAGAGGAGGAGTTGGAGGGTGCTCCAGCAACCTAACCTGATTCAGAAGCTCGCCGACGTTGTCACTCAACGTGCGTCACGCGTCACCGAGAGCTTGAGGGAGGAGCTCCGCTAACGATTCGGTCGGCCACCCAACGCCGCCGCCCATACCCGCCACCCACAAAAAGCGCTACTATCCCATATACATACCAAGAACCCTCTCCACTTTCCACGGATCATGCCCGTGATAGCACCATCACTGCCGCCGTCCTGGTTTTGAACGTGGCAGCTAGACTCTAGGAACTCGGTAGTTGTGACCCCCCTGCCTGAATGAAGTGAGTGAGGAGCAGGAGAGAGAGAGAGCTTTTGGGAGAGAGAGAGATGTTGTTGTTGAGCTTTTGTGGTGTTGGTGTACGCAATAACGGGACATGGTGGTTGTTCTCTCTCTCTCCTCTTCTAGCTCTTAGCATGAGTGAGCTGCGCCCTGTGTCCGACCCCTTTTGCGCGAGAGAGAGAGAGAGAAACCTTAAAGTTTAGGGACTAGGCTGCCCTCCAAATTCGGGTCGGAGCGTACGTAGGCCCCGAGTTTGAAAAGGACATCACCATTTTGGCTCGCCAACAAGCGTTTTTTCAAAAGAAATCGCGCGCGCGGACGCGGCTAAAGCGAGCGACCCCAAGTTCAAAAAGGCAGCGCGAGCCCCTCTCTTCAGGCTCGAGCTCGAGCTCGATTCTCGGATTCGATGCCGCAGCTGGAGAGGGTGCTGCAAGAGAACAACAAGCCCCGCGGCGGCTTCTTCTCCGCGCTCTCGCCTCGCCGTGCCGGCAAGTCCAAGCCGCCGCCGAAACCGCAGGCGGCGCAGCCAGCGCCAAGGGCTCCCCCGCCCCCGGGCGGCCTCTGTCGCTCCTCCAAGGCGCACCTCGAGGCGCTCGCCGCGCTCGCCGCCGTCGACAACCTCTCCGACCTCGACACGCCCGACATTGTGCGCCGCAGCCACCCTCGGCCTTGCCATCCGCCGGCCGCAGCACACAGCGCCCACGTCTCGCCGCCGCACCCGCTCGCATGGCGCCCCATCGCGACCTGTGTCCGCCGCGCTCTCGCAGGTGGTGATTGGGACGCAGTCGTCCGGCAAGTCGTCGCTGATCAACGCGCTCACCGGCTTTGACCTCATGCCGACCGGCACGGGGATGGTGACGCAGGCGCCGCTGCGGCTCGTCCTCGAGCACTCTGGCTCCGACTCGCTGCTGGCGGAGCTGGGGCCGGTGCTTCCGGCGCACGCGGGCTTCGAG
>NW_005198979.1:29836-30697 GCF_000372725.1 Emiliania huxleyi CCMP1516
TTCTTCCAGACCTCGCCCCTCGGCAACCGAGCGCGCACGCGCGGCTGCGGCGGGTCGCTCGGCAGCCCTCAGCTCGCGTCCTTCCTGGCGGCGACCGCGCTGCAGCAGCTGGTCGCAGCCACGCCGGCCATCCTGCAGCAGGTGGCGGCGCCTCGCTCGCACCCCGAGAGAGGGAGAGCCCGGCGAATGAGCGGCCCCGCCCCCTGCACCCCCCCCCCTCGCAGGCGCAGCAGATGCGCGAGCGAGCGCAGCGGCGGCTGACGACGATGGCGCCGTCCGTGCCGACGGACGACACGTCGCGCCACCTGCTTCTCAACACGCTGCTGATGCACACGGCGCGCGAGATCGAGACGGCGCACCGCTCCGCGTCGCGCTCGACGGGCTACCGCATCAAGCTCGCCTTCGAGCGGCTCGAGGCCGCCCGCCCAGCCGACTCGGCACCTGCCCCCGCTCCCCTCCCCGACCTGCGCCCCGGTGCCCCTCGCGGGCAGGCGGCGCTGAACCGGCTCGACCCCTTCGAGGACCTGGTCGCGTGGGAGCGGCTGGTGCACGAGGCGGTGCGCAACCACGAGGGGTGGGGCTTCTCGATGCTGCAGGGCTCAGGCGCTCGACTCCGGCGCTGCGGAGATGGGCGGTTCCTAACAGACAAACCGTCCGATTTTACCGGCCCCCCGACCGGGGAACCGGACCGGGTGTGTTCTCTAGGCCCCTAAAGGCCCTACGCGCGGCGGGAGAGCTCGTAGGCGAGCTTTGCACGGCGATCGTGCCATGAGTCTACTTCGTACCGCGGCTTGGCAAAAAATATTCCGCCTGGCGTTTGTTTCATAAGCTCGAGAGATCTATGGAGAGAGCTTTAAATTC
>NW_005198979.1:31427-54242 GCF_000372725.1 Emiliania huxleyi CCMP1516
CGCGCGGACGGCCTCTGGAGAGAGGGCGGCTCCCGGGCCCGCTCGCCGACCCTTGCTCGGTGCGCGCCGCAGGCTTTCTGCCGAAGGACGTCATCCAGCTGCTGCTCGGCGAGCACTCGGCGCACCGGCCGCTGCACACCCTCTTCGAGCCGTGCTGCGCTTGCCTGCGCGAGGTGACGGCCGAGCTGCGCGCGGTGGTCGAGGAGCCGCACCCGCAGCTCACCCGCTTCCCTCGCCTGGTCGACGCGGTGCGCGCCTCGCCCAAGCACACACGCACACACGCGCACGCACACACACACACACACGCGCACGCACACACACACACACACGCGCGCGCGCGCGCGCACACGCACGCGCGCGCGCCGCGCACACACACGCACGCACGCACGCACAGGAGTGACCCCTCGCGGCGCCCTCGCACCCTCGCACCCCATCGCCCCGCCCCGCCGGCAGGTGCGCGGACGGGCGGGCGCGCTCCTCGACCGGCTCGCCTACGTGACGGAGGAGGAGATTGGCAAGATGATCGACATGGAGGAGGCGTACGTCTTCGTCACGCGCGCGCTGCTGCGCCGGATGGAGCGCGAGGGGGCGCACCGCGAGCCCTGCTCGGTGCTGCGCTACTACTTTGACGACGTGCGGCAGGCGGTCGCCAAGGCGGTGCCCAAGCTCGTCATCACGTACCTGTGCCGCCAGCTCGAGGCCAAGGTGGGCGAGGAGCTCTTTGGCGTCGCCTACACGCCCGGCCTGCTCGAGGAGGTGCAGGACAAGGCGAAGACGCGCGCTGAGGACGAGGCGACCGTGCGCAATCTGATCCGCGTCGAGGAGGCGCTGGCCAAACTCCCTCTGCAGTAAGGAGGGGGGGGGGGGGGGGGATCCTGAGTGGCGAAGCCATCGCCGAGTGGGAGTGTGATGTGTGTGTCGTCTCGTGTCCATGTGTCGGGTGTTTAATAGCTCCGAGTAGAGGGGGCGTTCTGCTGCTAGGGGAAGCCCGGTGCGCGGAGCCCCCAACCCTCGGAGAACACGGCGAGACCCGAGACCCGTGTAGCCGGTGTGTTTACCTTAAATAAATAAATAAAAACGGTGTCAAACTCTGAGACGAGATATGGGATTTAGGGTTCTCTGGTAGGACGGGAACGAGATGATAGTAGGGAGTAGAAGAAAGCAAAGAGGAGCCCTGCGCACGCACGACTCCGCAGGAGAAGCCCCTCCCCAGACAAAACACAAGGGAGAGGTGGGTGGGTCACAGAGAACTGCGGCCGCCAGCGACTGAGCCAGTCTCGCTGGCGGACGGGGGAGAACACAACGAAGGGCCGTCCGAAGCACAATCACTAAGAAGGGACGTACGGACGTCCATCACTGGGATGAGATCGGGAGATCTGGCTGCCGATTCCACAGCCGCCCACAGGAGCGCCGCCTCAACACGGGGTCTCGGCTCTACCGAGCCATGCTAGCTCCAGCCGCAGCCCCACCCGGCCGCCCGAGGGTGTTCCCGCATGCAGAGAAGACCAATCCTGGGGGAAGTAACCACATGTCTCATGTGTCCCCGCCCTGGCACGATCTTTCCTTTGGTGTGGAGGGATCTTCACAATCCGTTGGTGTGGAGGGATCTTCACAATCCGTCGGTGTGTTTACCTTATTTACGACAGCACGTATATGGCCCTTTGGCCCTGCAATGCTGCAACGCGCGCGCACCGGCCACCGGCGGACCGCCCCCCAGCCCCCGCACCCCGCACGCCCCAGGCGCCAGGCGCCAGGGCTAGGGCCTAGGCGCTAGGCCTATAGGGCTCTCTTACCCCGCAACCCGCGATCCCGATCATCTCTGGGTCTGGCCCGCTGGGACCTGGGTGTGCTTCTTTAAGAAGGGTTCTTTGTTCTCTTACATCTTACGGCTTTAGAGCCCCCCGGCCCTGGATGTGAGCGGGCTGCTAACTGCACTCCAACGTCCAAGTCCCCCCCCCCCCCCCCTTCGGCATTCCGGGGCGGGATAGATGGCTAGGGGGCCTTAGGGGCGTGGCGGGCCAGGCGGGGGATGGCGTGGTGACGGTTTGACTTTGAGTTAGCAGAGTACGAACATGGAGTCTTGGTGTGCGCGACCGCGGTGTGCGCGTGTGGGGAAAGCCTACGTAGCTCCAGGGGACAGGGAGTCCACAGAGAGATGTCTACGTTACTCGTTAGAAGAGTGACTCGCTTCCCTTCGCGCATCCTTAACTCGTCTTGCTCGATTTCTTATCGGAAGATGTGTAGGGTATGCGCACTTGGTCTTGGAGCACTTGGAGATGGAGTGCAGACCGCCAGTCATCAACCGCACATCCTCATCCAGGGGGGCTACAAGAAGCGCACCCCAAGTGCCAAGAGCGGGCCAGATGATTGGCATCGGGTTACGGGCCGCCCCGCCCCCCGCTCGGAGGGCGTGCACCACACAGCACACAGATTCCCTAAAAGGAAAGAAAGAAAACAGACAATCCAAGGGAGGGATGGGAGGACGGCACGCCGACAGATTCCCTAAGATCGTTTTGCTTTTGGTCGTCACATTGATCATTGTGACCTCCGACGTCGTCAAATGTCCGGGTGCACCCGAGCCCACCCGGAGGGTGTCTTCAAGGGTTTGGGCAAAAGTTTTGGTCCGTGTGCTCGTTTCACCTTGCACACTGCGTTGCCTTAGCAGCATGGCCTCTCCCAGAGGCGCGCGTAGCCCTTTCTCTGGCCCGCTCCTCCGCCCCTTAGAGTTCACGCCCGGGTCCCAGCTCTGGACCAACAATGGCAATGACCCCGGTCGTGCCGACGCGCTGGGTCGCGAGGCGCGCGTCGTCGCCGTCACCCTGCGCAGACGGCCGTCGTGGCCCGTATCGGCGCCGGGCGCCGTCGGGCATCTCCACTCATCTCCTGTCGAGATGCCCCACTGTGGGACCCGATCGCCCCACACCAGCAGCCTATACACACCATAGTTCGGCAAAGCTCCACGCGTAATTGTGCATTTGCACGCGATGATGTGCATCCTTAGAGTCTTGCGCTGGCGGCGCTCGACAGCCCCCATCCCTAGATCAGAGCCCTGACTCCGTGCAACGCGGCGCGCGCGCGCAGGTGAATGCAGCCCGACGGACCCGGTGACGCCGGCCAAGGAGACGGGCGGGCGGTCCAGCTCTGGCTCGATGAGCCCTGCGCCGATGCCTGCTATGGTGGACGACGTGACGCAGACCGACCCGCCGGCGGAGCATCGGTTCCTGCGGCTGACCGAGGAGGAGGCGGAGCTGGTCCTCTCCCGCGCGTGGCGGCCGAACGTGGAGCTCTGCACGCGGGGCAGGATCCTCCGCATCATCGCCAAGAAGGTGCGCAACCGGCTGCTCGTGCCGACCAAGGCCAACGCGCTCTACCACCTATACATCGAGATCGACCTTCTGACCTACCAGGCGGCGCGCTCCATTTTCTTCGACTGGACCCGCTGGAACCCGGTCTTCACGGCCGGCAGCAGGACGGTGCGCGTGAGCTTTGCAGCGCGCACGCACCACCACACGGCGACCTTCCTCCGCCTGCACGATGGGCACGAGATGGGCATCGGGCCGGGCATCTTTCGCAAGCGCGGGCAGACCTTTGTGATGGCACTCCCGCCGATCCTCGCCGAGCACACGAGCAACAACGAGACGGAGGGGATCACGCTGAGCTGCTCCATCATGACGCTCCACTGCAACGGCACGTACCGGTTCAAGACCCCGACGACCGAGGAGGAGACGGCGGAGGAGAAGGAGGAGCGGGAGGCGGCGGCGGCGGTGGCGGTGGACTACGCGTGGGAGATGGTCGCGAAGAAGGTGAGGATGACTTGCGGCAACGGGATGGACCCGCGCTGGATCAAGACGCTGGCGGCGAAGACGGGCGACAAGGAGTGGGAGGACTACCTGTCGACGGGGGACGAGATGAGCGACGATTCGGAGCAGAACTCGGAGGACTCGGAGTAGCAGCAGCACGTGCTCCGGTGTGTGGTGATGTGGTGGTGCGTGCGGGCGGGAAGCGAAAGGTGAAGAGGGAGAAGGAGCGAGAGGCGGGGAGGGATAGCTTAGGGCGGCTCATTCGGCGTGGCGACGAGTGGCACGCCGCGCGCGATGCGGCGGCGGCGGCGAAGCGAGCGCGAATGGAGGAGGCGGCGGCGGCATCAGCGGCGGCGACGACGCCGATGCCAACGCGTGCTCGCTCGGACCCGACGGAGATCATGGCCGCCGAGCACGAGCGCGAGCTGTCCGCGCGGGAGCTGGAGAAGCACGAGCTGCAGCGGCTCTCGCGAGAGGCGCAGCGCCAGCAGAGCCAGGCGGCGCTGACGGTTAAGGAGCGGAAGGATTTCGAGGAGATGCGGCGGCGCGTTCCGAACGTCGAGGGAGAGGCGTCGCGGACGCGGGCGCGGCTCGAGAAGTCGCAAGACCGGACAGCGCTGGTGCAGGGGGAGCGCGACGAGGCGCGGCTGGCGAACGCGCGGCTGCAGGAGGAGCTCAACGCGGCGAGGGAGGAGGCGCGGCTCGCCGGTGTGACGGCAGACGCAGAGAGGGAGAAGGCGGAGGCTGCTGCCGCCGCGGCGAGAGAGGCGGATGATGCGGCGGATAACGCCGCGACGAAGTTTGCGGCGATGCAGCACCGGGTCGCGCAGCTGTCGGGCAAGATTGGCGGCATGTCGCGCGCCGCGAGGAGCGCCACCGACGTGGCCGAGATGGAGGTGACGGGCCCCGCGAGCAGGCGGCTGCAACGCAAAGCGGGCTACCGCGCGGCGGAGAAGGTGACGGCGCTCCTGGGCAAGAATCCGGAGCCGGCGGTCGTCGCCAAGGCGCTCACCGACGCCGGCATTCTGCACGCGCTCGTGACCGAGACGCCGGCCGGCCAGGACATCCTCTTTGCCGAGAAGATGCAGCTCGCGACGCATCTCTCGGAGGTGTGGGACGCGGACCTGGCGGCGGAGTGTGCGGTCGAGCTTGGGCTCACCGACTGGCAGCTGAACGAGCTCCGCTTCAAGCTGATCTACATCTGGGACGCCGAGCGCGAGCGCTGGGTCAAGCGGGTTTGGTTTCGACACGCTGGCACCGGCAAGACCGTCTACTTCCCCGAGCCGATCGTGTCCAAGCACAGGTGGAAGCCGATCTTCACCGCGCTCTGCGAGAAGCACCGAGTAGAGCTCGTGGGCAACGGCAGCGTGGCGCAGCGCGCTTTCTCCGACGGGCTCGCGCTACTGCTGACGCGCACGGACTCGCTGCTGCCCGCCCCCGACTCCTCCGGCCGGACGAGGGTCATGGCCTCCGTCGGCTGGGACGCGATCAAACACGCCGGCCGACACCTCGTCCACGGCGGCGTCAAGCTGGCGTCCTTCAAGGAGGCGGTCTCGACGCAGAGCGAGCTGAACTTCGTCACGACCAACATCTGGCGCGACAACGACGACCACGGCGGCCTGGTCCGCGGGCTGGGGGGGGGGTGGGCCGACGGGCTCAACGCGGTCAAGCGCGACGGCATCTTCGAGAAGGGCACCACCACGCACGTGCCGACGCCCGGCGCGCTGCCGATCGGTGGGGGGCGTGACGGCGAGCGCGACGTCACTCCCGCCGCCGACCCGAAAGCCTCGCTGCCGCGCGACGCGTACGACGTTGACCTCACGGCCACCCTCGACCTCTCCGCGCTGCGCTCCATCGGCTGCCGCGTGAAGGGGTGCGCGAGCCATTGCGAGTGCGACAACGGCGACGCTGATGACAGGTGCGCCGCTCTCCACCACTGGCCCGAGATCACGGGCGACGAGACGTGGCAGCAGATCCTCAAGCTCATCTCCAAGTGCAAGCTGCTGACCAAGGACTCGTCCCAGCAGCTCTCGCATCGCGCTCCGCACGACCACGACTGGTCCAACGTGCTCGAGTGCAAGTGCTGTGGCTGGTCGGCCGACAAGAAGGAGTACTTCCGGCTGCTTGCGCGCCTCGCCTTCCTGAAGGAGCGCGCGCCGAAGGACAAGGCCGCCAAGAAGGAGCTGGAGAAGCTGCGCAAGAGCCACAGCCATAAACACCACAAGGCCGAGTACATGGCCGAGTACCTCCTGTACGAGTTCGACTCGATCGAGTTCATCGTCGACCTGATGCACGGCGGTCCGCTCAACATCGCAAAGATCCTCTTCAAGTACTCGTACCTCGAGGTGATGACCGAGCCGGAGCAGCGCGAGGAGCTCGCCGAGTACATGATCAGCATCGGCTGCCCGTTCGACTGCCGCCTCGACTCGGCCAACGGCTGGATGCGCGCGTCGGCCTTCAACGCCTTTGAGAACGGGTCGGAGGGGAAGAGCCCAGGGCTCGGCCCCAACGTCATGGCGCTCTGCGACATGGCGTACGGTGCCGATGCCCCCCTCCCGCCGCCCCCCAGCGCCCGCGCCCGCGCCGGCGCCGGCGCCGGCTCCAGCGCCGGCTCCTGCATCTCGCCGCCCGGCACCACCGCGCAAGCCGGCAAGGCCTCCTCGGCCGACCCGCAAGCCGAACGCGGCGGCAAGGCCCCGCACTCCCGCCGCCGCTCCCGCCGCCGCTCCTGCCGCCGCTCCCGCCGCCGCCGCCGCCGCCGCCAATCCAGCCAATCGGCACTGCCCCGTCGGCTGCGAGCCCGATCTGTGGCAGGATCTTCGTCGCCGCTACGGCGAGCACGCATCCGCCGTCTTCAACATCATGGAGGCGTGGCGGGCGTACCACAAGATGTCGCACCTACTGGCCGAGCCGATCGAGGGCACGAGCCAGGCCGCGCGCGAGGAGCGCGCGAGGCAGGTGGCCATCGCCGCGATCCAGTTCGCCCACCTCTTCGAGGGCGTGTCCTCAGGTCGCCACCGCTCGTGGTACCTCCACCTGTACGTCTACGTGCTGCCGCGTCAGATTGCCAAGTACGGCGAGCTCTGGCCCTTCAGCACCGCTGCTCTCGAGTCGCGTGGCGCTCGCATCAAGCGCATCAGGAACGTCTCGTGGCGTCCCTACGTCGGCGGCGCCTTTGACAGGAAGAGCGACCGGCGCGGGCGCGTTGCGATCTTCAAGCAGACGTACAAGTCGTCGCCGACGCTGCAGGTCTTGCGCATCATCTCGGCGCAGGAGGAGATGTTCCACAACGGCAAGGGGCGCGGCGCGGCGCGGCAGAAGCAGACGGGCCGCTTCAAGAAGGTCAAGATCGAGACCGACAGCACCGCCTCGTACGAGACTGACCCGTTCAAGTCCCTCACGTCGTTCCTCTCCAACGCGAACGCGCAGGCAGGCGCGGGGGGGGACTGACTTCACCGACCACCGACCGAACTTATGTCCGATTTTTTGCTTGTGTTGTGCCTGGGGGTGGTGTATGTGATGCCTAGTACCTTTGCTGCAGCAAAATACGACTGTCGGGGGCGTCTGTGAGCCGACGGGACCCTTCCCGGGCCCCTCCGGGGGGGGCCCGGTGCACCCGGGTCGCTCGCCTGTCCTTCCCCCCATTCTCATCTGGCAATCTCATCTTATTGTCCCATGGGTGTTTGAGGCTGGCTACGGCCACTTCGCTCCACAGCCGTCCCGCCACCCCTGGCCCTGCCGTGTGCGATCCCGGCCTCACCGTCTTTTCGAAATTGTCCGCACCACACCCACTCGTGCTCTCACCTGGCAACCCTGTCTGCACGTCTCGCGCGCGCGTGAACAGGGCTCCAGGCCCCAAATTACGTGTGAGTGTTAGAGTTGTTTGGTATTGCTAAAAATCTCTCTCTCGTGCGCGCTCTGACACATGTGCCCGTACGTCCGTCGGTCCACTATCTCACTCTTCTCTGTGTCATCCTCTGCCGCCTCCCTTCTCGCCGTGTTCCTGGGCACCTTTGGCACTTGGAGCACTTGGAGTGCAATCAGTAACCGCACAGAAAGAAAGAAAGAAACAGAGTAACCGCACATCCAGGGCCGGGAAGGCGCCCAATTTCTCTTTTTGTGTCGGGCAGGCGTTTTGCAAGGAGCCTGCACAGCGGCGGCCTTTGGAGACGTCGCAATGGGCGGTGCCTGTAGCTCCAAACATCAGCCGTCGGTGGGCCCAAGGTCGCCGTCGCCTCGCAAATCGGTCACCTTCGATGGCAAAAGCCGCGACGGCTCTCTCGCAAGCGTGAGCGTCCCTGACGCGTCGCCAGACCTCCACGGGAAGGTCTCCCTCTCCAATCACCGCTCCTCCGACTCCCCCTCCTCCGAGCCACCCAGATGCATCTCTCCCGTCAAGTTCGCCGCGCGCGTCTCGATGCCGAGGGCCTTTGTGGTCGACGCCGGCTCGCGGCACACCGAGGTTTTCGCATACGACCAGGGACCAGACGGCATGCCGGTGATCCTCCACAGCGCCAAGCTGCGGCGCGACGACCAGAGCTTGATGACGCTGGGCGACACCATCAACGACGGCAGCGATGAGACCTTTGAACTCTTCTTCAAGCTGCTCTCCGATACGCTCGCCGCCTTCGACTCTAACGGCGGCCCAGAGCCGGCCATCTTCATCGGCGCCACCGGCGGCGTGCGCAAGATTCGGGATAGCGACGCGGGCGCGCGCAAGGTTGATCAGTTCGCGCGCTTCTGCCGATGCGAGCACCCGAATGTCACCTTCCGCGTCGTCGAGGGCCTCGACGAGGTGCGGTGGGAGTGGACGGCGGCAAAGGCGCTCTTCCATGCGGCCTTTGAGGACGCGGGCCATGAAGGCGGCGTGCAGCTGCTCGCCGGCGGCGGCTCGTCGGTGCAAGTGGGCATCCGCGGCATGTCAACCGCCGAGGGCGGGGTGTCTCCCGTCTCTATGCCGCTCAGCGTGGGTGAGGTGCAGGACGCTTTCAAGGCGGACGCGGCAGCAGCAGCCGGCGAGTGGCCGTCGCTCGAGCGGTCGCGGCAGAGTCTCGAGCGCGTGGTGGACGCCAGCTGGCCGCACCTGCGCGCCCACGCGCCGATACGCGGCGGGGTGCTGGCCATGTCCGGCTTTGCGGACATCGCTCAGCTCGGCTTCTCGGAGCGGTGGATCTCGGTGGAGGAGCTCAAGCCGCTGGTGGACAAGACGCTCGACGAGCTGCTGAAGCAGGAGGGCGCCGGCTGGGACAAGGCCGTCGAGAAGTGGGGCAAGCACCGGTTCTGGGCAGAGTTCCCAGAACGCCTCTGGTCGATCGGCGCGGCTGGCCTGCTCCGCCTCTCCGTCCTGCTCACCCGCCCCGGCCTCTTCCGCCCTTCGGCGCGGCTCTATTTCGCCGACACGCCGCCGCCGCCGCCCGAGGGCACGGCGCCACGGCCCAAGCTGACTTGGCCTCTCGGGAAGTACCTCTCCGACGTGCAGCTCTGCGAAGCGCGCGAGCAGGTGCTTGCGGCGGGGAGTTCGCTCCTTGCAGCGCGCACGCGAGTGGCGGAGCTCACGCCGCCGGGCAACCCGACCAGCCGCACTGGCTACTTGCGCTCGCTGCGAGACTGCGTTGGGCCGCCTCCGGACGACTGCATGGAGAAGTGGCGGGAGGAGTGGGTGAAGCTGCGGACCGAGGAGTACTTGCGTTCTGACGACCCGGCGGACAAGGACAAGGGCACCGAGGAGTATGTGAGGGCACACAAGGACCTCGACAGCGTGCTCAACAAGTTTGCCCGCGGGATCAAGGAGAGCGTCGATAGCGGCATGGATGAGAAGAATGCGGAGATCTATTACGCCCTGCAGTCGGTGAGGGGCTCGCTGGCAGCCGCGATGCGGGAGGGCCGGAAGGACTACGTCTGCTCCACGTACGCCCTCTCCGAGGCTCTCAGCTCTGAGTACGACCTGCAGAAGAAACTTGCGCTTCCGCCGTCGCTGTACAAGAACCTCGAGGGCAAGTTTGGGCTGGCGTCGGACGACTCGCAGTGGAGCAGCATCCGCACGCCCGACGAGGCGGGCTTCCGAGGGCTCGTCTCCGAGGCGATGGTCATGGTGCGCCCCGCACCCCACATCGGGCTGCTGAGCATCTCCGCGCAGCCCGCATCTCAGCGCTCTCCATCCCCCACCTCAGGCAAACGACCGCCTCGACTGCTTTAGCGTGGAGGGCTTCATGGTCTTTGACGACGGGGGCTTGAAGCCTGTCAGCGGTCCCATTGTCTGCTTCGAGGCGGCGGCGAGCGACGACCACGGCGACCACGCACCAATCGTCATCAAGAAGACGATCGCGCCCACCGCATCGAAGGGCGGAGCCGACGGCGGAACGTTGAAGCCGACTTCCCGGAAGCAGACTTCGGGGGCCTTCCCGCCCAACACGCTGTTCCGACTCAAGGAGACCAAGCCCGCCGGCAGCTGGCTCGCGCCGGACGGCGTGACCAAGCCGATGGTCGACCTTCTCGTCGTCACGGCGACCTTCAAGGCGCCGAAGCGGCTCAGCAGCTCGAGCGGCTCCGGCGGCGGCAAGATGGCGGAGCTGCCCGTCTCTTTGCAGTACGCGTCGCGCAAGGCGTTTGTCAAGGGCCTCGACGACATCATCGAGCGGCCGCTGCTCACGCTCGAGCAGGAGTTTATGCGAGACTACTCCTGGACGGACTTCAAGGACGTCAAGTACACGCTGCGCGAGGAGTGGGAGTACGTCAACGGGGAAGCCGTCCCCGCCGCTGACAAGACGCCCGGCACGCGCGACGAGAAAAACGGCGGCATGTCCGTGGTGCAGTTTTGCGATCGCATTAACGCGCGCATTGCAGAGCGGCGCGAGAAGCTAAAGCAGATGAGCCCAGACACGCCGATGCCGAGCGAGGCCAACGCCTTTCTGACGCGCGAGGAGGTGCTTGCGGTTCGGCTGTACTCTGGCCCAGCCTACCAGCCCGTCAACCGCTTCCTGCGCGAGATTGGAAACTTGTCTGGCGGCTTCCGCCGGCTGGTCGCGACGCACCCGGCGGCGACCTTCACCGCCACTGTGGCGCACCTCTGCCGAGCCATCCGCAAGCTCTCCGCCATCACGCTTCCGGAGGAGGCGGACAAGCCTCTCTACCGTGGCGTGCGCGGCGAGCTGCCGTACTCGTTTTGGGTGCGGGGCGAGCTCGGCATGGTCTGTGCCACGGACACCGCCTTCATGTCCACTTCCCGCAACCGCGCGACGCCGGTGATGTACATGGACGAGAATGGCCCGAACGTGCTGTGGAGCCTCCGCCCGTCATGCGAGGGAGACACGGGCTTCCACCACGGCGCCGACATCTCGCTGCTCTCGCAGTTTGCCGGCGAGGAGGAGGTGCTCTTCCCGCCGTGCACCATGCTGCAGGTTCTCGAGCAGAAGGACTCGCCTGCAGTGACAGCAGAAGACAAAAAGGCGGCATGGAAGGCCACAAAGGAAAAGACCAACTCGCGTTTCTCGACCGAAGCGGTGCTAGCGGGCGCCCCGTCCGGCAGCGGCGGAAAGCCGGGGCCATCCAGAGCCAAGGCGAGCTCCACGGAGGAGCTTGCCAACCAGCTGCGCGAGTACAAGGAGGAGTCTGTGGAGGGCAAGCCGAATAAGCCAAAGGTGGTGTATTACGAGATCCGGGTCATGCCGACGTTTGTTTGAGATTTAGTTGCAGTTGGATGTTTTGCTTTTTTGATGTTTTTAGTTGAAACACATAAAGTACAGGCACACCTACGCTGCCGACTCCGGCCCCTCGTCCCAGTCGACCCCCGTGTCCTCTGGCGGAAGCGGCGCACCCGGAGCCAGCAGTCGGATGCGCACAGCGGCGGCCATGTCGCTCGGCGGGACCGCCGCGGCGGCGCCGCCGGCGCCAAACAGCCCCGTGGCGAAAGGCACGCCCGGCAGCGGCGGCACGATGGAGGGCTGCGCTGCGCCGCCGCCCGCGCCCGCGCCGGTGTCCTTCGTGTCGACGAGGACGGTCGCGCCGTCCTGCGCCTCCTGGTCTCCGATCAGCAGCCGGGAGAGCGGGTCGAGCAGGTGGTGGCGGATGGCGCGCCGCACCGGCCGCGCGCCGTACGCCGGGTCGTACCCGGCCTCCGCCAGCCGGAGCAGGGCGTCCGGGGAGAGGCGCAGGCGGACACCGCGCGCAGAGAGGCGCTCCCGCAGCTGCTGCACCTCGACAGCGCAGATGGCGGCGATGCGCTCGCGGGTGAGCCGCTCGAAGAGGACCTGCTCGCGGCGCCGCCGGTGAGCAGGCCGCCGGGGGGAGGGGGGGAGGGGGGGGCGAAGCCGGAACTCGACGGCGAACCCTCTCGGCCCCCCCTCGCGCCGCGTCTCGGCTACGGGGCCCACAACCTCGGCTACGGGGCTCACAACCTCGGCTACGGGGCTCACAATCTCGGCTACGGGGCTCACAATCTCGTCGAGCCGGTTGACGAACTCGGGCGGGAAGGCGTCCGCGATCGCCTTGAGCACTTCGGGCCGCGCCTTGGAGGAGGCGGCCCCCTCCGGCAGCGACGCGAGCGCCTCTGCGCCCAAGTTGGACGTCATGATGATGATCGTGTTGCGGAAGTCGACCGTCTTGCCTTGCGAGTCGGTGAGGCGGCCCTCGTCGAGGACCTGCAGCAGCAGCGTCGCAACCTCGCGGTGCGCCTTCTCGAACTCGTCGAGGAGCAGCACCGAGTACGGCCGCCGCCGCACCGCCTCGGTCAGCTGGCCGCCCTCGTCGTACCCGACGTAGCCGGGCGGCGCGCCGACGAGGCGAGAGACGGCGTGCTTCTCGCTGAACTCGGACATGTCGAGCCGCGTGACCGCGTCGGCCGAGTCGAAGAGGAACTCGGCCAACGCCTTGCAGAGGTGCGTCTTGCCCACGCCGGTCGGCCCGACCAGCATGAAGGTGCCTGCGCAGGCAAGGCTCCGGGAGGGCTCGCGGCAGGCAGAGCGAGCCGGTCGGCCACACCAGCAGGGGCGCGCCGAGCGGGCGCTCGGACGACTGCAGCCCGGCGCGCGAGACTCGCACCGCGTTCGACACGACGGCGAGCGCCTCGTCCTGCCCGATGACGGACCGCGCGAGCGTCGCCTCCATCTGCAGCAGCTTCTCCCGCTCGCCTGCAGCACACCGCCTCCGCCTCGGGACCACGCGCACGCACGCGCCACTCCCCGCGCCGCCCTCTGGCTGCGCGCGCCCGCAACAAGCCTCGCCGCAGGGATGCCGGTCGCGCGCGCCACGATTTCGGCGATATGCGCCTCCGTCACTTGCTCCGACAAGAGCGCGGCGTCGGAATCGCCCGTCTCGGCGCCCTCGCCGCCCGCGCCGCCGCCCGCGGCCTCGCTCCACTGCGAGAACTCCTTTTCGAGCCGCGGGATGATTAACATTAATGATTAACGTTAGTTTAATTAATGTTAATTAATGTTAATTAGAACTCCTTTTCGAGCCGCGGGATGATCGCGTACGTCAGCTCGCCCGCGCGCACCAGGTCGCCGTCCCGCTCCGCCACGGCAAGGTCGGCGCGCGCCTGTTCACAGCAGCAACTGTGAAGAGACGCTGTTCACAGCTCCGCCACGGCCAGGTCGGCGCGCGCCTGCTGCAGGCTCGCGCGCGCCGCCTTGCGCTGCTCGAGCGTCTCCCGCTGCGCGCTCCACGCGGCGCCCAGCTCCTGCGCCGTCGCCTGCTTGGCGTGCAGCAGCCGGCGGATCTCGCCCCTCCGCGCCGTGACGTGCACGCCTACGCGGGAGGCGTGCCCGAGAGGCGTCCGGGAGAGGCCCCGCCGCTGCGCCGAGCCAGCGTCGGCCCCGCTCGCCCGACTCGCGCCGCAGCGCCTCGAGCTCGATCTGCAGGTTGAGCACCTGCAGAAAGGGAGCGACGGGGGCTGCGCAAGGCCGCCGCACCTCGCTCCCGCTCCGCAGCGCCTCCGCGCCTCGCGCTCCAGGTCCGCGATCGGCTCCGGCTTGGACTCGTGCTGCAGCCGCAGCCGGCTCGCAGCCTCGTCGAGGAGGCCGATGGCATTCAATTAAAACGAGATTAACATTAGTTAAACTAAAAGGCTCGCAGCCTCGTCGAGGAGGTCGATGGCCGAGTCTGGCAGCTTCCGCTCGACGAGGTAGCTGCCCGGCGGGCGGGCGGGCGGGGGGGGGTGACCGAGGGCGCGCGTGTCGTGCAGGGGCGGCGAGAGGGGAGGCGGCGGAGGAGAGAGCGAGGGGGCGGGAGCGGCACAGGAGACGTGAGGGGCGGAGGCGCGGGCGCGGAGAGGGCGTGGGGCGGAGGCGGGGGCGAGAGGGGAGGGGAGGGGCGCGGGCGTCTCGCACCGCTTCGCGTGCGCCACTGCGGCGACGAGCGCCGCGTCGGTGATGTGTACCCCGTGGTGGGCCTGCGGGGGAGGGGGGCGGCGAGGCGGGTTCGGGGAGGTCTCTTGCCGGCCTCGAGGCCTCGGATGTGTGGCGCAGCGCCTGGTACTTCTCCTTGATGCCGCGCAGGATGGTGAGCGACTCGGCGGGCGTGGGCTCGGCCACCATCACCGGCTGGAAGCGGCGCGCGAGCGCGGCGTCCTTCTCGATCGCGCGGTACTCGTTGAGCGTGGTCGCGCCGACGACGGCTATCTCGCCGCGCGCCAGCTGCGGCTTGAGGAGTGCGGAGGCGTCCATCGCCCCGTCGGCGTCGCCCGCGCCCATCACGGAGTGGATCTCGTCGATGAAGAGGATCACCTCCCCCTCCGAGTCGGCCGCCTCCTTGAGCACGCCCTTGAAGCGCTCCTCAAACTCGCCGCGGAACTTTGCGCCCGCGAGCAGCGTGCCTGCGGCGCCAAGACGTGTCGTGGGCGCGCCGCGGGCGTCCCGAGGGCGGTGGCGGTGCGAGTGGCGGCGGTGCGGACGTGTGGGCAGCGGCGCGGTCGGGAGTGGAGCCGGACGCGGCGTGGCGTGGCGTGGCTTTGGAGCGGCAGCAGCGCGCCCATATCGACGGCAATCAGCCGGCGCGAGCGCATCGAGTCGGGTACCTCGCGGTCGACGATGCGCTGGGCGAGCCCCTCTGCCACGGCCGTCTTTCCCACGCCCGGCTCACCAATCAGCACCGGGTTGTTCTTCCGCCGGCGCGAGAGCACCTGGATCGTCCTGCGGATCTCCTCGTCGCGGCCGACGACCGTGTCGAGCTTGCCCTCGCGCGCCATCGCCGTGAGGTCGCTCCCGTACTTGTGCAGCGCGTCGCCCTTGTCGCCGCCTCCGCCGGGCACGCGGTTGAGCGGGTTGACCCACGCGTTAGACGAGGACTGGCCACCACCGCCGCTGCCGCCGGAACCCGCGCTGCCGCCGCCAGCCCCTGGCCGCGAGCCGGTGCGCGACGAGGAGCTGAGGCGACGCAGGAGCGGCTGCTGGCGCAGGAGGAGGCGCGGGACCAGGCTTCGACGGGAGGCGGCGGAGGAGGCGGCGGCGAGGGGCTGGAGTGGTCGGAGCATTTCGACGTTTCCGAAAAGAAGATAACGCTCCTACTTCTTGCAGGGTAACATGCGAGGGGCTGAGCTGTAAAGGTTTGGACCATCCGCGTGTTATCAAAGCGAGAAGACGCACACACTGCGGAAATTCGCACTCACCCCCCACTGTCGCCAGACTGTGAGAGGCTATAGGGGAGGAGGGTGGGAGACCATAGCTCCCGCGTTCCCGTCGGGCTCCAAAGCAGGCATAGCACAAGCCGCCGCCAGGCGCGCTTGCGAAACACCGACGGCAAACGTAAATTCGTAGGCGCCCGACGGAATTAATCCCGATTAGGCGCCCGCGACACACTGAATACCCCGGGCGGGCCTCCGCTCCGGGGCTGCTCTATCTCCATTGTCTGCACGCAACCATGGTTATGCCCTTCACACCCCAAGCCCTCGTGTCACCGTTGTCCAACACCTTTTGGGTGTCACACTGCAGTAACATGCGAGGGGCTGAGCTGTAAAGGTTTGGACCATCCGCGTGTTATCAAAGCGAGAAGACGCACACACTGCGGAAATTCGCACTCACCAAGCTGGCAGAGGAAGACGCCCAAGCTGAAAGCAAGTCCCAACGTTGCACGCAAACTTGGGACGCCCCTCGAACCTCGGTGACACGAAGAACCACTATTCCATCGCATTGATGGCAAAGTCCGAGACCTCCTCGAGGCCCGGCATGGAGTCGGAGTCGGAGGCGCCTGCCTCGCCGTCGTCGTCATAAGAGAGGTAGTCGGGGAGAGCGTCGCCGTCCGCCTCGGCGCGCGACGACTCATCCCACTCGCGCCACGCATCGGCCCGGCTGAGCGCGGAGCGGCCGTCTGGCCCCACGTAGCCGCCCCCCTGGGAGAGGCGCCAGCCGTCGGGGAGGAGGTTGGCCTCGCTGGCGGCCTCGGCCTCCGCGATGGACGTGTGGACGTCGCCAGCCTCGTCGCCCCCCTCAGGCACCACGTTCGCTGGGCCCTCGACCCGCCCGTCGACCGCCGCGACCGCGCCGCTTGCTGTGGCAGCGGCCGAGCCACCACCCTGCAGCGCCTCGCGTGTAAGCCGCACCGCAGGCGGGCCGCGCTCGGCAGGGGCGGAGGCGCTGCGCGCCGCGGGCTGGGCGCCCTCGGCGGCGCCGCCCCCTTCGGCCCGAAGGACGCCGCTCACCGCGGCTGGGATCTGAGCAACGAGACCCATCGGGAAACGCGAGTAGCGCTTGTGGGCATCGCTCTTCCATAAGCCATGCGCCACCGTCACGTCCTCGCCCAACACCCGCTTCGAGTTGTTGTAGCCCTCGACCCGCAGGCCGTGGAGCCCGCCCTCCTCGCCCGCCGCGACACCGACAGCGCGTTGAGCCGCCTTGAACTGGTCCATGGCGGGCGCGTAGCGGAGGGGGCGTCGGCGGCCATCCACCGTCTCGAGGAAGAAAGGCTCGTCTGGGTCGCGACGGGCGTTGAGGACGGCGATGTGGAACCCCATGAGGCGCACGAACCACGCAATGATGCTGTACCTCGAGTCAGCCACATCGCCAACAAAGGCCCAGTCGCCGTCGCCCCTCGCCTCTGGGCGCTCCACACGCTGGTCCTGCTTGATCTTCTTGAAACGGACCCACAATCCCCGCACCGTGTTGCCGCTTTCGTCCTGGACCTGTCCGATGTCGACGTCGCTGACCGTCATATGTTCGGTCTTGTCAAACCTCTCACGCCCCTCAAAGGTCTTGCAGAGGCCAGACTCGGAGCGAGAAAAGGTGTACACGAGCAGGAGGATGAGGAAAACGAGCTGGACGGATGCGAAGTTCCTCACGTCAGTCGCCCTGATAATGGCGGCGACGATGGCGAAGGGGACGGCCTTCCGAGGCTCGCCAGGGACCCACGTCAGGACCTTGACCCCGGCCATGAACATGGTCCAATCGACGACGCCAAGACGTGGATCTGCCTGGTGCATCATCTGCTGCCACGTGCAGATGCCCCACGCGTAGCCCTCGATCGAGCCGAAGACAAGCTTCGTGTCCACGACCATCGACATTACGCATGCGGCAAGCTTTCCGCCCCTCTCGGGGTCGTCTGTGTAGATGATGACCGACCAGCCGTACTGCAAACACGTCTCCTTCCAGTACTTCATGGCCGCATTCACCGTACGCCATGACGACGGCGCCAGCCGGTTGTCAAAGACGCTCTCCACCGGTCGCACCCAACGGCACGGGAGGCCCTGGAAGACGGACGACCTCGTGAAGGGCTGATGCCCACCTCCGTCCCCGGGGGCGGCAGCACAGCCACAGAGAAGGCACATGGAGAGGATCGTTGTCCCCATGTTCGCCCTGCGTACGCGTGGCGCCTGGGCGGGCCGCGGCCCGGACGGCCCCTGCGACATGAGCCCGCCTGCGGCGCTGCTGCTGTCGCCCGGGGGGCGCTTGGGCGCGCGCTGCGCCGCCCTCCGCCGCCCATGCCCGTCCGGCCCGCGCGATTGCGGGGAGGGACGCGCCGAGAATGACGCCGCCGACCGCTATGATGGCGCCCAGGATGACCGCCACAAGGGGAAGGCCGCCATGGACTGCGAGAGGGGTGACGGCCTCAGTCTGCTCGACCACGCACGTGACAAAAAGGCAAAGCGTGATCCACGTCCGCCCTACTGCCCGCCCGCGGCGAACAGGGGGGGGCGCCCGCGTGGGCTGCTCGGGTACATCCTCAAAGGCACGGCGGCGTTCCGGCAGCGCGCGCTCCCTGCCCGCGCTGGCGCTCCTCTGCAGGAAAGCGCCTGGAGCCAGGAAGCCGCTCTCATCGACCTTCGCGAGGAACTCCGCCTCGCGGCCTCTCGACAGGTCGTCCGCCAGGTAGTTTGCCTCCGAGCTGATCCAGTAGAAGGAGTAGACAAACCCGTATCGCAACTGCAGGGCGAAGAACTCGTACATGAGGAAGCGAAGCCGCTCCGCTCGCGACCTTCCCCGCGAGCCCGAGCCCTCGATGGTCCGGTTGTCAACGGCAAAGGGGACGATGCATCCGCGCCAAGAGTGACCAAGCTCCGCGGTGGCGACTGTGACAGCGTCCCCCTCGAGGTAGTCGATGAGCGAGCGAGCGGCCGACCGCGTGTAACGCCACAGGCTGTACCTGCCCCACACGTCGACATAGCCCCCCCCGGCATAGAGGCTGCCCCGGCTGGCATCCGAGCGCACCTCGCCCGCCCTCGGGAGGCCAAGGTACGAGAAGAATCCCCGCCCGTGGTTCCACTGCAAAAGGCGCCGCACGATCTGGAAGTCCAATTTAATCGCCCGCGTGAGGCGCCGCCGTTGCCACGCGAAGCGGAGGCCTGTCATGAGCCCAAACAGGCCAGAGAGCAGACAGCCCGCCCCGGGTGGAAAAGTCATGACGCACCGTTGGATCCGGCCGGCGGCAACCTGCATCTCGTTCAGCGTGAGGGACGGTCGCCCGCACATCTCGTCCAGCATCGCACTGTACTCGTCCCGTTTAGCGGGGTCGAGGGTGCGCGTGCGGTCCACGGAGTTCCACCAGAAGCCGATCACGTACTGGCACATTGCGGCGGGGCGGTCCTTCGCAGCCTTGAAGAAGACTCCGAGCAACGAGCACCACCAATGGAAGCCGAGCATCTCATTGTCAACCTGGCATCGGTCAGGTCCCATGAGCGCGCAGTCATCGACATGTATCGCCATAGGCAGAGTGAGGACCTGCTCGGACCTTGCCATCTGCACGACCCCGTCGACGAAAAACCGCTTGAATGTGCCTGGCATGCCCGCTGTCCCAAAGTCGCAACAGACGTTCACCAGCAGGTACAGCGGCCCCCGGTGCTCTAGCCAGAACCGCGAGAAGAAGAACGGCCACAGCTCGGGCGCGATCGGCAAATGAGCGAAGGCGTCGGCCACGTCCGAGACGCGCATAAAGTAGTTCGTCCCGAAGAACCACGCAATCTCCGAGTACGACAAGATCTTATGCTTGAACGGCTCGAGATCAGACGCGGCATTAAGGCCTGTCTTCTTGTGGTCACTGAGCGCACGGGTCCCGCCGTCTGATTTTGGCGCGGCGCCGTACGGAAAGATGGCCGTGGCCGTGTAGATACCTCGCACGGCCCTCGCCAAGTCGTGCGTCCACGGCCCAACCACCAATGTCTTCTGCGCAGCCACCCTCTTACCGAGCGAGCGTGAGACGCCCTCCCGAGCCTCGATGGCGCTGGGATGGTTCCGGAAATGTCTGTGGCCCTGCATTTGGTCGACGTCAACGCCGAGTTTTGCCCCGTACGTCAAGACGTCTTTAATGAAAGCACAGTTTTCCTCCGTGACGAATCCTCGACACGTCGCCCTCAACAGGCTCGTCATGAAGCGATCGTAGACGATGGGCACGCCAGGAAGCGCACATGCATTCTCCCGCCTGACAGTCTCGGCAAGTTCGGCCAAGGCGTCAAAGGGCTCGGAACCGGTCTTTTCTGTCCACGAGGGGTGCCCGGCGGGGGCAACGCAATCTCCCTCACGGGAGAGCATTGTCGCAACCGTGGGGGTTGTCGCAAGTAGCACGACTATGGCCTGGAGTGCCCGCGCTGTTGCGGCACTGCCCCGCCTTGCCCTTGTTGTTGACCCAGTGGTCGCAGACGTGGTCGAATTTGCAGGTGCCGTCGGCGAAAAGCTCCCTCGCCTGGTGCTCGCGACCCACGTTGAAAGCCGAGCACGTCCTGCCTCCAGGAGTGAACTTGCCATTGTATGGCTTCTTGACGCTGCTCGGGCCAGCACCCCCCACACGGGGAGCAGGGCTCGGCGTAGATGGTGGCGTAGCTGGTGGCCCCTCGGCCCGCGGGGTCCCCCCGCGTGTACGAAAAAATGCGACCCCGGGATAGTGTTTTGGCATCACTCGCTCGGCCTCCTCGTACATGGCGGCGGTGTGAACCTCTTCTGTTGCCTTGGCCAGTGTAATCCGTCCGCCCGACTCCTCGATCTTGCGCAGGTAGACGACGAGCAGGACGACCGCAAATTGCCAGGTGCGATCCCGACGGAGCACAGAGTCGTGCACGACGAGGTAGATGAACTCGCACAGCGGGATGGCCGGGATAGAGACGGCGATGGCCAACATGACAAACAGGTTCAGACACGCCGCAAACTCCGCCTCCGTCTTGACATAGGCAATGGTAGCCTTGGTGCCGCCTCCCTTTCCGGTCACGGTGGTGACGTCTGCGCGATCGCAGCTCTCACCCCGACTGATGAACGTGGAGACATTCGCCCAGAGCAGCGACATGGAACCGGTGACGCTCGTCCCCTCTGGTCCACTGAGGCCGTCAGACTCGGTCGCTGAAGTGACATATTTGAAGCCCCCTTTCAGGTAGTCCGTCCACTTTTCTTTCTCCCTCTCGAGCAGCGCCTTTGCGGCGTCGTCCCCCGCCGTGTCGATCGCCTGGTCAATCTCTTCGATCACTTGCTGGATCTGTGTCGCCGCGTCAATCTGGGAGATTCTCCCAGTTTGCATTGCCGCCGTCACCTCGGATGGTTTTGTGGTCCGCTTGATCTCGAAAGTCGTGCCCTTCTCGGGTTGGCGGTGCAGGGCTACAAAGCGCTGCAGCATTCCCCCTCCCAGGACCCGCAGGAACCGTGGTCGGAGCAGGTTCGCGATGGTCATGGTGCTCACCGCCGCCGTGCCGAGGAGCACTTTCGCGTTGTTAGCCACGACAGTGGCGGCGGGGCAAGTCCGGGAGGTGTCGTAGTCGCACGACGCGAGGTTGCCGCCGCACGTCGGGCACACAGCATCTGCTGCTGCAACCAGGAACGTGAGGAAGAACAAGAGGCTCCCGATAAATGCCCGGCGCGATTGGCCCACATACCGTGGGATGAGCAGGGACAGGTAGTCGCTGCCCCTGGTGGTCGAGGGTCGCGATCCCCCCTTCTTGTCGCCCGTGGTGTGGTGCTCACCCCCACCTGTCAGCAACAGCACGTAGGCCGTGGTCACAATGAGCGCGGGCAGGACGAACTCGAGAATCGCCCTGGGGTACTTGGAGGGGCTGGTGGCGGTGAGAGCTGCGCTCATGACGCAGCCGGAGGCCCCGCCAACCGTAATGGGTAGGCTGAGTTGGTCTGACTCCATGGTGAGGTTGTTGCCAACTAGCCCCGGAAAGCCTTGCATCAACACGAGGCAAAGGGCACCGACTGCGGGCAACGAGGCAAAGCCTTGGGGGCCCCACGAAGGCCAGCCCATGTCCCAGACCATAGCTCCCGCGTTCCCGTCGGGCTCCAAAGCAGGCATAGCACAAGCCGCCGCCAGGCGCGCTTGCGAAACACCGACGGCAAACGTAAATTCGTAGGCGCCCGACGGAATTAATCCCGATTAGGCGCCCGCGACACACTGAATACCCCGGGCGGGCCTCCGCTCCGGGGCTGCTCTATCTCCATTGTCTGCACGCAACCATGGTTATGCCCTTCACACCCCAAGCCCTCGTGTCACCGTTGTCCAACACCTTTTGGGTGTCACACTGCATAGTCCCAGTCATGGAACGCCAGAGACGGTCGGGGCTCTGGCTCGGGGCCTGGGAGTGCCGCCGGCAGCACGCACAGCGTTCAATGCCTGCCGACGCTCCGTCCGAGCCGACGACTTTAGGTGAAGGAGGCAGGTGGCCAATAGCGAGAGGCGGCCCCTAATTTCCGTTATTTATTATTAAGACACGCCGCCGGCCAGCGAAAAAAAAAGCGGCGCCCGCGGCGTCGGCGCTGACCTCTCGTTGCTGGCCCGTGTCCTTGCAGGGCTGGTCCGGCTTAACAGCTGGCGAGCAACTGAAGACCAGAGTCATGGGCAAAGGCGAAGGCAAAGGCGGCGTTTCAGACCCGCACAAGGGGCCGGGCTGCTGCGGCGGCTGCGCGACCGACGATCCCGACTTCCCCGCTGATCCAGATGAGGCGGGCTGCACCGACATCTTTTGCCTCGGCCTCTTCTTGGTCTTTTGGGTGGGCATCGTGGGGATCGGCGTGTCCGCCATCTCCACGGGCGACCTGACGGCGCTCTATCGCGGCGCGGACTACCTGGGCAACCGGTGTGGCGTCGATGACAACAACTTTGAAAAGAACGGTGAAAGTTACTCCGTCCCCGGGGATCCTGATACGGGTAGCACGCTGGGCGGGTACATTTGGTACCCGCAGATCGCAAAGGACCTGTCGCTGCAGCAGTCGCTCATCGCCAAGGGCCAGTGGGCCTCGGTGACCCTGTACGGCCTCTGTGTCGACGAGTGCCCTAAAGTCGGGTCAGAGCCGATTGAGGACTATGGGCACCAGGCGAGGAAGAATGGAAAGGAGGGGGGCAAGGTGTTGTGTTCCGTTGCCCATGAGGATGACGAGAAGTGTACGGACGACGAGATCTTGTCCAAGGCGGGCGAGGATGGCACGTGGGGTGCGCTCCGATACCACCCCTCCCCGCCTCCTCGCCCTCTCGCCCCCTCGGCCGCCCTCCCGCTCGCCTGGGGCGCGCCTCTCCCCTCCTCTCCTCCGACCGCGGCCCCGCCTCGCCTCGCCTCGCCCTCCCCCTCTCCCCCTCCCCCTCCCCCTCCGCACACACACTCCACCCCCTCCTCTCTTCCCTT
>NW_005198979.1:54688-56893 GCF_000372725.1 Emiliania huxleyi CCMP1516
TGACCCCATTTTTGAACCCCTCAGGGAGAACAAGGGTCCCCTCCCCTTTTGGGGCCTCGTCGGGCCGCTTCTCATTGTTTTTGGGGGGGGGGAAGAAAACTTTCCCTCCCACCCTTTCCCTTGCGTCCCTCCCTCCCCCGTCCCTCCTCCTAAAATACCCCCCCCCCCCCCCCCCCCCCGCCCCCGCCGCCGCCGCCGCCTCCCGCCCCCCCCTTCCTCCTCCGCCCCCCTCCTCGCAGCGCCCCTCCCCTCCACAGCGCGCCTGCCCTCCTCCGCAGGCATACTCATCTTCTTCTACCTCTTCGCGGGCGTCGCTGTCTACCTCGCCATCTTCCTCCTCCTCCTCACCTTCGCCATCGCCACCGCAATCTTCGCGTATAAGGGCTCCCCCTCCCAACCACACCACCGCGCGGAGAGGGGCCGGGCATGCCCCGAAGCCTGCTCGGAGCTCCTCCCCGTAGGTGGCCTCTCCACGCCCTACATCGACGACCTCGTCACGCAGGGCGCAGGCTACGTCGGCGACAAGATGGACGAGCACGGCTTCGACACCGCCTACGTGACCGAGTCCTCCATGTACGAGAGCATGACCGCGGCGCCTCTCGCGGAAGGAGGTGTGGCGGCGGGGCGGCGACCGGCCGATGAGGAGCTGCGAGTGGCTCCTAGGTCAACGAGAGCATGAAGGAGATCTACAAGTGGATGGCGATCGTGACGGGCGTGCTGCTGCTGCTCGCCCTCATCTTCATCTGCATGGCCTCCAAGCAGATCAAGCGCACCACCGCTCTCGTCTCGGAGGGGACAAAGGTCATCAAGAACTCGCCCGCGATGATGTTTGTCCCGCTCGCCTCGTACATCGCGCAGCTCGTCGCCGTGTCCATCTGCGCCCTCATCATCTGCTACCTGTGGACCGACCCGGCCTGCCCGCAACAGGGCGTGACACGAGTGCGCGGGGGGGGGGCCCGTCCTCACCGCGCGGCTGTGAGCAGGCCTCGTCGTACCAGACCACCCTCGGCTGGGCGGAGGAGCTGAAGGCCAAGGCGAACTCGACCATCGACATCGCCGTCGACCCGAACGACCTGCTCAAGTACGAGACCGCCTACGTTGCCTTTGGCGGCCTGTGGACCTACCTCTTCTACGACGCCATCGTCACCACAATCATCTCGGCAGCCAGCAGCCCTGCACCTCGCCCCCCCCCGCCCGCACCCCTCACCCACCCACCGCCCCCGCCTCGCCCCCAGGGCTGCGTGGTCTACTACTACTTCATCGACCAAGACACCGCCGGCATGAAGGACTCGCGCTACGCCGACAACCAGACCGACCTCATCACCCTCTCCCAGATCGGGCAGGCGGGGGCCTAGTCCTTCCTACTCCCTCCTAGTAGTCTCCTCTCACAGATCGGGCGATGCGGGGCCGCACCCGCACCGCCCCCCATCCGCCCTCCACTCGCACTCCTCCCGACCCCCCCCCCGGCCCCTTCCTCCCAGGTCATCCGGTGCAACCTCGGCTCGATGGCCTTCGGATCGCTCATCCTCGCCCTCATCTCGGTGGTTCGCATCGTGCTCGAGTACATCGACGACCAAACCAAGGACGTGCAGGCGGCTCGCCGTAGTCAGCAGCCGCCCCGCCCGCCCACGGTGCCCTCGGCGCGCTTGCGCGCGCCTCACCGGCTCTCGCCCGCCGCCCAGGACGCCAACATCCTGCTCAAGTACGCGCTCAAGTGCTGCAAGTGCTTCCTGATGTGCTTTGAAAAGTCGATCAAGTTCCTCACCTCGTACGCTTACACCTTCGTCATCCTCGAGAACCGCGGCTTCTGCTCCGCCTGCTACATGTCGTACACCCTCCTCGGCGAGTACGCCACGCAGATCGCAATCAACAAGATGGTCTGCTTCGTCCTCTACTGGATCCAGTCCATCGTCACGCCGATCGTCTGCTTCCTCTGCGCGTACAAGCAGATGACGATGAACGACGAGAAAATCCAAACCGGCGCGGGCCCCCGGCCTCCGCGACGGCGTCCGACCGACCCTCGCCCCACCGCCCCCACAGGCCCCATCCGCACCTGTCCGAGGATGACGATACGACACTCCAAGCTACCGCGTGTCTGCAACCACTATGGAGGCGTTCTCCCGGCGAGCCGAATATCCATCCCGCGCCGCTTGGTCAGGAGCTCATGCCTCGCCATGTTGGAAGACACGGGCAGGATCCTAACCG
>NW_005198979.1:57354-58646 GCF_000372725.1 Emiliania huxleyi CCMP1516
AGAGTGTGTGGGGCGGCGCGCGGCGCCACACATCAATCAAGCGCTTTTCGCATACATGTCGTCAGGAAAGCTGAGCCCCAGCCCCCCGCCGCGCGCGCACGTACGCCGCACCCCCGCGCGGGCACTGTCTCCTCCTTCCGCGCTCCGCGCGCAAGTGACGTGTCCTCTCGTGACGCGACTGAGGTCCCCACGCGCACCGCTGAGACTGTGCGGCGCCCTGGCCGCTGGCGCGTCCGCGTCGCGCGTGGCGCGGCACGTGGCGGGGCGGGGGCGGCGCAGCTGGCGCTCGTGCGCTGGCGGCCGCCTGCTGTGCGAGAGTGCACTATGAGAGTGCGACACACATGTCACATGCGCATCGCGCTCTTGGAGCTCTGTTGTGTAAAGCGCCGCGGTTGGCGCTAGCTACAAGCTAGACAAAAGAACGAATCTCCGGACTGTCAAGACGACGACTCACTCCACGCGGCCACGGCTCGCGCCTCCAGCGCTCCCGCGTCGCTCGCCGTGACGCCGCGCCGGGACAGCTCGGCGAGCAGGGCCGCCGCCTCCTCGGCGGGCACGCCGCTCACGCCGTACGACCCCGGCTCCAGCGCGGCCGCCGAGTGGTAGAGGAGCGCGGCGCGGCGCGAGGCGGCCACCTTTGGCTCCGCCTTGTCGCACATCTCGCGCTCGTACCGCGCCAGCGCCGAGGCAGTGCCCCCCTCGCCTCGGCCCGCGAGGGCGGCCGCGAGGAGGTTGCCGAGCAGCGCCGCGTCGACGAGCGTCTGGTTGGCGCCCTGGCCCTTGAACTGCGGGGGGCGAACACGCAGCGGTCAGCTCTCCTTCTTCTCCGTCTCCGTCTCCGACTCTCTTCTCTCTTCTCACCGGCGTCATCGCGTGCGCAGCATCGCCGAGCAGAGTCACCCGCGACGCCCACGGCGAAGGCTGCGCCTCTCCCGCCTGCGCCCCGCCACCCCTCGCCCTGCCCGCCTGCTTGCTGCGGTGGGGCATCGGCGCGCGGTCGCAGAGCGGCGTGCCCCACACACTGCCCGCGGCAGTCTCGGCGAGCATCTCCCCCACCGGCGCGTGCCACGAGCTGCACCGCCGCACCACCTCGGGCAGCAGCGCCTCGCCGCCGCCGCCGCACAGCGCGCGCGCCGCCGCCTCGTCCGGCATCGCGAGCGAGAGCTGCCACATCGTGCTGTGCCGCCCGCCCGCCGCCCGCTCTCGCCCTGCCCCGCCGTCCTCCTCCGCCTCCGCCTCCGCCTCCTCCTCCTCCTCCGGGTGCCCCGAGCGGCTCGTACGGCATCGTGAAG
>NW_005198979.1:59003-79305 GCF_000372725.1 Emiliania huxleyi CCMP1516
GGGATGGCTTCAGGTGCACCTCGACGCCACCCGCCACCTCAACGTACGACTCGAGCCGCAAGCCCCACCGGACGGTGCCCGGCGCGAGCTGCTCGTACAGCATGCGGCGCAGCTCGTGCCTCGGGACGCGAAAATTTCGCGCCTCGCCCGGCTTGCCGCTAAAGGCGATGCCAAAGTAGCCGAGGATGGCGCCGCTCGCGGCAAACACCCAGTGCCAGTCGGAGGGACACGCCTGATCGACGGCACGCACCCGCTCTAGCAGGCCAAGGCTGGTGAGCGCCGTCATGCAGGTTGGGCCGAGGGTCAGCCCATAACCACGCCGCCGCTCGTCCCACCCTGAGTCGCGCTCGACCACGTGGCAGCGGACGCCGCGGGACTGCAGCCCGACAGCAAGCGCGAGGCCGCCGATGCCGCCGCCGATGATGCACACCTCTGACGCGTCGTCGGTTGAGATGTCAGGAGGCCGTTCTGGCATGCGCGTCGTCGGAGGAGATGTGAGGAGGCTCGGCTGCAGCGGCCCCCGCGGTTCGCCAGGCCACTGCGAGGGGTGCTGCGCGGAAAGATTTTGCGGCCCCGGGTTTTCTTTCTTTCTCTTGGGCACGGGAAGATTGGCGCTCTGGAGGCGCGCACCACTGGCACTAACACAGGCGAGAAAGAATTGGAATATCAACTTACCTTGCCTGTGCCTCCGGCCGCCGGCCCACCACGGTCCACACGGTGGTCGTCCCCTCGTGCTCCTTCCCCATTGGCCGCAAGCCCCACCTCCCGGGGTCGTCTGCCACGTGCGACGGGCTGCTGTACCCGACGGCACCTGCCGCGGCGGTCAGCGCGCGCAGCACCGCCACCTCCCTGTCGCCGAGCGAGGCGCCGCCCGGCTCGGCGCGCGTGAGGGTGAAGCCGACGGCGACGGCGGGGGCGAGCGCCGCGGCGGCGGCGCGCCGCTCGTGGAAGAGCGCCCGAATCATTGCGATGAGCGGCTCGGCCTGGCCGCCGCAGCCGTCGAAATACGCTGCGCAAAAGGCGCGTGACCGCCACTGCTCCGAGGCAAGGGCCTCCTCCGCGCTCGCGTGCGCCACGTGCTCGAGGCTGTGTGGTGGCGCGGACAGCGCAGCGCACGTGCTCGCGTGCGGGTTTGCAACGTGCAGTTGGTCGGTGGCAAAGCCGGCCGCGCGCAGGGCCGAGGTCGAGCCGCCGTCCGGCCCATCGAGGTAAACGACGGGCGATGCCGCGCCACCGAGGCTGCTCGCGAGGCTCGCAAAGACGGCATTCTGCTCCGCCTTGAAGGCGGCGTGCGAGGCGGAGTACGAGGACGCGTCGTACGTGTCTCCTCGGCGGAGGAGCCCGGTCAGCTCCGCGTGCTCCGTTGGCGCGAGGTCGCCCTGCTGCCCGAGCAGCCAGCTGACCCGACGATGCCGCCCCTCGGCGGCGAGCCTCTGTCGCCGCCGCTCGCCGCGAGAAGATGGCAGCCGATCGCTGCGAGGCGATGGCAGGTTTTCGCCGGCGGTCGAGACCAGGCAGCGGTTGCGAGGCGAGGCTTGGGGTGCGCGCGGCAGGAGTAGGAGCAACATGTGTGTGCTCCGACCCGGTGCAGAGGCGCCGCTCTCCGCACCAGCCCTTGTGTAGCCGCGTACGAAAGCGCGTACGAAAGCAAGCAAAAAGCTCGGCGTTTGTCTCTCTCTCTCAGCAAACCTACCCTACGATGACTAAGAGACTATGGAGAGTTCACGTCATGACGGTTAAAACGGCTGTTAACCGTCATGACGTGGTCAATATGTCATGACAGCGGCTGCGAAACGACAGCAGCAACGACGGCAGCAACGACAGCTGGTGACAGCTGGTGACAGCTGGTGACAGCTGGTGACAGCCAGCTGCCAAGGAGGAGTGAAAGGCACCAGGAACAGTGACAGCCATAGTGACAGTGACAGTGAAGCCAGTGAATGCCAACGACAGGCGGTGACAATGTCAGCGCGGGGCCCCGCGAGTGACAGCGACAGCGACAGCGACAGCGACAGCGACAGCGACAGCGACAGCGACAGCGAGGCAGCGCCACAGGCACAGCCGTGAGGCAGCCATAGCCCTCGTGAACGAACTTGAGCTTATTCCAGCCATAGTCATCGTCTACGATCCACATGCAGACTGCCGGTGACAGCATGCACCTTGAGAGGTTCAACCCGAGGTGTGTTGCTCAATGCTCTGCGCGTTTGCTTGTGATCGTGATTTCAAGGTCCCAATCCTCGCGGCTGAGGATTGACACCGTTCGCTCGCGTGAGATTTTTGAGCGGCAGATGAACCAGCGCTGGAGCCCATCACGGCACATGCTGGAGGAAGGAGGGCAAGGGTTTTGCAGATTCTCCGACTCACGCCCGCTGCTGCTGAGCGTGCGTGGCTACTGTTGAGAGGGTTTCTCATGTGGCGTCGGGCGTGCGAGTGAGCGGTCTCGCGCGCATGCATCTATATCTTGAGTGTCCTGTCTCTCTCGCTAGTGGCACCACACACTGTCCTGCGGGGGTGCTCATGACAGCAGCAATGACAGCAGCAATGACAGCAGCAATGACAGCAGCAATGACAGCAGCAATGACAGCACAGCAGCAGCAACGACAGCGATGACAGCAGCAATGACAGCAGGAATGACAGCTGCGCAATTACAGCAGCAGTGACAGTTGGACCGTCGGGGATGGTTACGACAGCAGCAACGACAGCAGCAACGACAGCAGCAACGACAGCTGGTGACAGCTGGTGACAGCTGGTGACAGCTGGTGACAGCTGGTGACAGGTAGGTGTCACTGTCGCTGTCGTTTGCTGTATGACAGCTGGCAGCTGTCATGACAGCGGCTAACCGTCATGACAGCGGCTAACCGTCATGACGTGAACTCTCCATAGTCTCTAAAAAAGAAAGCGATTTTTCAAGGTGAGGTACTATAGCGACAGACAGCCCATCCCTCCCTTGGGTTGTCTGTTTTCTTTCTTTCTTTTAGCGACAGACATGGGTGCGAAACAACGACAAGACCAAGGCACGGGCAGAGGAACGAGAGAAGAATATAGAGTGGATGGATAAAGCGCCTGTTCACGGCATGGAGGGTGAGCCACGCCGAACGCAAGGAAGCCGGGGAAGACGACCCCGAGGAGGACGAAACACCAGTGGAAATCCCGCCGTCAGCTGTTGTCACGATATACCCGAAGGGAACACCAGTGCCAACACCGACAGTTTGAGGTACAAGTGCTCGAAACGAGAGTGGACCTGAGTAACGACCATGACAGGGCGGGATATGATCGCGGTGGGAGTCAGAAATGACAACAACTCTAACACTCACACGTAATTTGGGGCCTGGAGCCCTGTTCACGCGCGCGCGAGACGTGCAGACAGGGAACAGGGTTGCCAGTTGTTTGGTATTGCTAAAAATCTCGTCTCTCTCAGAAATGTGGTCGCTCCTTGCGCGAGGAATGCTCGATAAACTCGAGGGACCAAAATACGCGGAGAGGAGAGCGGAGTTACGCAGAAAGGCGAGAGAAGCAGCGAGAGCAAGAGATCGGCAGACGACAGCGGCGTCTCAGAACGAGGCCGTGGAGAGCGATGAGTCAGGGGAAGAGACAGCAGGAGAGAGAACGACGAGAGTGGGAAGAACGCGAGGTGGCATGAAGGTCGCTGCGAGAATTGGTGAGAAACTGCGAAGGGAGATAGAAAGAGGTCGACGCCCGAGGGTGGGCGACGGCTAGCACCACACTTCTCCCCTAAAATCCCTGTGTGGTGGCGGCGTGCCGTCCTCCCATCCCTCCCTTGGCTTCTCTGTTTTCTTCCTTTCTTTTACTATAGCGACTAAGTGATGGTTGGTGGTACACTGGTACTCTCCTGCAACCACAGTCCTTCCTATGACATGGCAGGCCACTCTCCCAAGCCACACACACACACACACACTCTCCAAGCCATTTTAAAAGGAAGAATTCGCGGAAAGGAGGCGCGGTGGATATGGCTTCGCGCGCCTCGCGGCCCAGTCCCGGCCCGGTCCAACTCGCGCTCAACCAGCTCGCGCTCGTCCCTTCATGGCGGAGCAGCCCGCTCCCGCCCACCACGGCGGCGCGCGCTGGATCGCCACCTCGTCCGGCGGCGCCTGTGCGTTCGCTGGCGCCTCCCACCGCATGCCGTCGCCGCACTCGTGGCTCTCGGCCGTGGACTGGTGCCTCGCCCTGGCCGCGCGGACGCCAGGCTGCAAGTACGTGAGCGTCTCAAGGTTCAAACGCCACTGTTCCTGCTCGGGAAGCTGTGAAGCCACGACGCCGAACGCCACGTTTCGGCACGGCAGGGTGACAGGGCGCGGTGTCAGGGTGGACTGGGATCCGCTCCCGCCGCCACCCGGAGGCGGCAAGATCCCGGCCCGGGTCGCGCTGCAGGTCTCCGGTCACCTGCGTACGAGCTGTGCGTTTGGCGCTGTCGAGCGCCACCTCAGCGCCTGCCGGCGCCGCTTCCGCACGTGCTCAGTGTTTGTGCACACCTGGAGTTCGCTCGAGCCCGCGACGCTGCACTGGTCGGGTGCGAGACGCGGTGCGGACCGGAGCTCCGCCGCGTGCGTCACGCGGCTGCGGGCCGCGCTCGAGCCGGCCGCCCTTCTCATCGAGGAGCAGAATGGCACGGCGGTCTGGCGGGCGGCGGCTGGGCGGGCTGCGGCGGGCTCGGCGGTGGCGGCGAGGGCGACGGGAGGGCCGGCGCCGCTCGCGCCCGACGGGAAACCGTTCGACACCATCCGCAGGTTGCATTGGGGGGCGGAGCGCTATGCTGGCTGGCTCTACAACGCTCGCGGCATGCGCGGCGCAGCACGGCTGCGCGCCAGCCACGAGCAGCAGCACGGAGGAGGCGGAGGAGGCGGAGGAGGCGGAGGAGGCGGAGGAGGCTTGTTGGAGTACGACGCGGCGATCCGGCTGCGGCCGGAGGGGAAGGAGTTGTTCGGGCGCAAGCTTTCGGCGGACGACCTCGAGCTCATCTGGGATTGCGTTGCCCTACTCGCACACGCGCCCACCCGCTCCTCCGCCCTCGGCGATGGCGCCGCAGTGCGCGAGTGGGCGGCGAGGGCGGCGAGCAGCGTGAGCCCGTGCCACCCGTACGGCACGATGCACAAGATGGCAAATGACAACTGCTTCCTCAGCGCGCCCTCCGCCCTCGACGACCTGCTGCGCGTGCTCGACGCCAACGCCACCGCCGTCTACGTCGCCGCCAAGGCGCAGCGCGTCCACCTCGGCTACCCCGAGCTGCAGGTCCCGGTGGCGGCGCGGCTCGCGCGGCGGGGCGTGTGGAACGCCTGCAGCCGCGATCGCCTCCGCTACCTCCGCTACACCGGCACGGAGCCGCCCGCCGCCCTCGATTTTGCGCCGACGGGCGGCGGCACGCGAGTTGCTCTCGAGGAGCAGACTGAGACTGCCTCACGCCTCACCGGGCGGGCGAGGTGAGACTCGAGTCGGTTGTGTTTGGCTTTGACGTTGCAGTCTCTCAAGCGGCCACGCGCGCGTTCACAAATATTTATTGTGCCCTCAAATTGTGGGGGGTGGAAACAAACGGACGACATTACGGTACTCACACTGTGTGTGACACTTGATCGGCATTCGCTTCTATCTTTACACTTCGTGTGTTCTGAGACTGAGAGCCCGAGGGTGCAGTGTTCACTGTACATGTGTACACAAAAACGGATCAAACTCAGAGCTCTCCCGTGAGTGCGCAACCGCATGGCTTGCTCAGCACAGGCGACGCCATCCGGCCCAACTCCGCTTCGGTCGCCGCCGTCGAGAAGTCGACGGTGCCCCAGGGCAGCGCGGCGCACAGCGCTTTGCGGGCCGCCTGCGCGCCCGTAGTGAGGCTGCTCATCGCCTTTCCGCCGAGTTTGCCACCGCTAGCGCCGCACGCCACGATGCAGGCGAAGCCAGCCGTCAACGCCGCCTGCTGCGGCTGCTCGGCGGGATCGTACTGGCCGGCCCAGCTAGAGTCGGCCTCCGGCGCGCACAGAGCGTGGTACCAGTTCTGGAGTGCGGCCTTGCGCTCTCCGAGCGTGAAGTTTGCCGGGAGTGCAGGAAATGGCGTACTGCAAGGCCTCCGGAGTAGCGCATTAGTGGCACGCACAAAATGAGACGGCTTGTCGGTGGGCGGAGCTTCGGCGAGGGCGGCGAGCACGGCGCTCACGCGTGCACGCTGCGTCCAAAACGAGTCGCCGTCTAGCTCGAGTGGAGGCTCAACGAGGCGGCAGGAGCCGTCTGCGATCGCAGCCTGGTTGAGCGGGTCGTGCTTGACGCCCGGAAGGCCGTAGTCCTTGAAGTGGCTCCACCGCTCGAATTGGGCGCTGTTTGAGAAGCACCCAGAAGCGAGGGCGGTGAGTGAGGCGACAGCGAGGCTCATGAATGACCAAGGCGCAAGGGTCGCCCTTTAGTGGTTTTGGCGTCCCTTGGCTGTTAGGCACACCGGCACAGAGATAGCTGGGGTCAATCCCAATAGACAGTCCGACCACCCTACAGTACTAGCCCGCCTCAACCCACTTTACCCATGTGCATACTATTATACTAGTAGTACTCGAGTACTGATTCTTTTGCTTGGCCCGTACGTCATGACGGGGTAGGTAGGGTAGGTCTGGGCCCTCCCGTCGGGTTTTTCCCTCTCTTCACGCTGGAATTTTCACAGCAGAAAAAGAAATTTTCCGCGAAAATCACGATGTCAACCCTCCCCAAATGGGTGATCTGGTGCTTGTAGGGCTTGAGAGTGGCCTGCCATGTCACAGGAAAGACTGTGGTTGCAGGAGAGTACCACCAACCATCACTTTAGTTGGTATGGTACCCCACCTTCACCCATCGAGTGATTTCTTTTTTAGTTTCCCATAAGTAGGGTAGGTAGGTAGGAGAGAGAGAGAGAGAGTGTTTGAGAGAGAGAGATTTTTAGCAATACCAAACAACTCTAACACTCACACGTCATTTGGGGCCTGGAGCCCTGTTCACGCGCGCGCGAGACGTGCAGACAGGGTTGCCAGG
This sequence comes from Emiliania huxleyi CCMP1516, assembly GCF_000372725.1. Classification (NCBI taxonomy): domain Eukaryota; phylum Haptophyta; order Isochrysidales; family Noelaerhabdaceae; genus Emiliania; species Emiliania huxleyi. Next base: position 66,000 of record NW_005198979.1, read on the forward strand.
TGAGAGCGAATGGCGCGGTTCACGCCTCGCACAACAGAGAGAGAGATGCGCTCTGCATGGTGGGACATAAAAGAAAGCGAGTACTTGGGCGAGTAGGCCGTGCGGTCGACGCTGCCGCGCGCGGCTTTGCGCGCGAGGCGGCGCAGCTTGAGAACGGCGGTGGGCGAGAAGCCGCCGCCGAACGTCTCGTGGAGCAGCAGGTTGAAGTTGTTGCGCTTGACAAAGATCGCGTCGTGGTAGAAACCGCGATGCGCCTTGACGTAGCCGTGGCCGTTCTTGTGGGAGAAGGGTTGGCCGGGCTGCCCGCGCGCCTTGCAGCCCATGTTTAGGCGGCGGGCCTTCTCTTCGGTGTTGCCGAAGGCGTAGGAGTGGCCAACGGAGGCGGGCGTGCCGCCGCTCGAGGCGTTGCCAACGCCCGCCGAGGAGGTCTTGAGGAGGGGCGTCCAGAGCTTGACTTCATTCACCTCATCGCACCCTCCCGGGCCAGCGTGGGGTTCCGCGAGGTCGACCTTGTACCCCTCGTTGTACTGCCGGGTGAGCTCTGGTTTCTCCTTGTCACCGTGCACGACCGGCGCGTTGGCCGGGGCGCGCATCGCGTCCGCCCAGGCGGCGAGGACGCCGTCGTGGGGCCGCCGGTGGTGGGCCTTGTTGTAAAGGTAGTCGCCGAAGAAATCGACTGGCATGCCCCGCTCGAGCGCGACCCGAAGGGTGGGAAGCGCCACGGAGAGCCAAAGGCCGAGCTTCCGCTGGAGCTCGTCCTGGAGGGCGTCGGAGGAGAGGGCGGTGGCGTACGTGCCGTCGACACGGACATCGAGGGCTTTGCCGGCGAAAGGCGTTGAGGCGGAGACGAAGCGCGAGGCTTCGCGGTTGTTGACGGCGCTGTCTCCGAGGGACGGGTTGTTCTTGACGTGCACGTCCCGCGCCTTGACGAGCTCTTGGTGTTTGTTGTAGGTAGGTAGGTAGGTAGGGGCACCGCAGGGGCCGTCCAGGTTTTTGCAGAATTTCATGACGTACGGGCCAAGCAAAAAAAGAATACACCTGTACTGGCCGCAAGAGTACCGGCCTCCCTGCGGCCCCTCTGCGCCGGGGAGGCGTTTTGGACGCAAGCGTCCGTCGCCTTTTTAAAATCGGAAGAAGGCAAGCGCGAGGCAGCGGCGAGAGGCTGCCGCTGCCGCGGCTGCCCGCGCGGCTGCTCAGGCGGCTGCTCAGGCCGCTCAGGCGGCCGCTCTCGGACGGTACAGATTGGTCAACGCTTGGTTCTACCCTCGCGGCGACTGGTATACCTTCTACTGGGACGGCAGCACGGCCGACAGGGTCGCAAGGCGCGCTACCTACCCGACGCTCGAGCACGACAACTACGACCCCGGCCCCCTCGCAGAGCGCATCAGGCGCGACAAGCGCGAGCGGTCCGACCGCTCCTCCGACGACTCCTCCTCCGACCAAGACTCATGCGGCACCGGCTCTACTAGCGAGGCGAATGACATATTCGACACCCTCGCCGACCATCTCGGCTACGGTTCCGACTCCGGCTCCGGCTGGTAGTCGACAAGCTGCCGAGCCCAAATCACTGTGTGTGACACATTTCTTGTTGGCTTCTAAAAATCTCTCTCAAAATCGGGGCCCACCTCCGCTCCGAGAATTTTTTGTGTGAATTTTTTTGAGGGGGCCATGGAATTTAAAGGAGAGAGATTTTTGATCTCTCAATTTAAGGTGTTGCTGCGCAAAAGGGGCGGGGCGCGGGCGCGCGCGGCGGGCGCCGAGAGTTCTTTTTAGTGCTAGCACGCGCCAGTCCGCACCTGTGTCGAGCCTGTCTGCTGTGAGAGAGAGTTGTTTTGTTTAAATTCTTTTTGGAGACCAGACCTTTCGATGGTTCATGCTTTCTAAGTCTATCTTTCTTGCTTCATGACACAGCTGCAAAAGGTACATGGCTCATGGGTGGGTGGGTGGGGGCGATACACATACGTCGGTGAGTGAGTGAGTGAGTATTCTTGATACGAAACCACGACGACACACACCAGTCGACTCGCATCGGTTGCCTCCATGAACGGCGGAGCTATTCTCGCGCCCACACCACACCTGGCTCCAACGTGGACACGCCCATAGCTGGGGACACTACTAGGTCACGCATGGCATCACAGAAGTTTTATCTCTGGGCCCCGAAAGGCATCTCTAGCAGTGTCGTTACACATGCCCCCTCCCCTCCTGGGCGCATGCGCCTCACGTCTCGCCAGAGCATAAGCCCTTGGCGTGTGGCGAGACGAGTTTTTCGCCATCGCCGCGAGCAGCAAGCCGCCCGCCGCAAACAGCCGGAGGCCTCGCCGCGGCACTGGCTGCGCCGCGGTCCCGCACCCGTCGACGCAGCTCCCCCCGCGGAAGACCGCGCGTAGCGACGTCTTGACGATCGAGATGAGCGTGCCTGAAGCTCGCCCACCTACTGCCCCTGAGAGTTGGTTATTGAGTGGGATCAGCTCCCCCCCTTGGGATCGAAGCCGCCACAACCTCACACCCAACATCCCAGGCGGGATCAGAAGGGGACTCCACACCGGACACCGCCCGGGCACAGCCCCCCTACCCGTCGGATCGCACAGAGGGCCCCCTCGGAGCAGCCCACACACAATCACGCATCGGCAGATTGAGTGCCTGAGTCAGGCAGACAGCACAGACAAGGAGAGAGGAGAGAGAGGAGAGAGAGAGAGAGAGGAGAGAGGAGAGGGTGAGGGTGTGAACACACGTGAGGAGTGGGGAGGGTGTCTGTGGTGGGCTGTAGTCCTACTACGTGGTTACAACCACGCGCCCCTCAGGAGCTTAAGGTAGAGCTGAGCGTCCCAGACGCCTCGGTGCCACCCACCGGGTGAGACCATCCGGATCTGCCTGCCGCGTCCTCCGTACGCAGCAGTCCCCGCGATGGCCCACGGTCCTCCGTCGCCAGGTCGAACCCCCTGCCTCCCGGTTGATCCCCCAGTCCTCGTAGTCCATCATGAAATAAACTCAAAGACCCACCACAGCCTCCAGCCTCCACCTCCACCCGCGAGCCGCCACCGCTGCCGCCCGCGACGCCGCCCGCCGCGTCAGATAGCCGCGACGCGCGCACCGAGTCGAGTCGGAGAGCCGCGCCGCACCAGCAGCAGCATCTGCACCACCAGCAGCAGCACCACCACCACCACCACCACCAGAGAGAGAAGCGCACCTGCCCGACACACACACACACACACACACACACACATACGTCGGCTTTGTTTGCTGATGGTGCAGGCCCGACAGTGGCACAGAACGCCACCACACAGGGATTCCACAGGCACCGAAATCGGCCAGGCGGGCTCGCTTTTTCATGCTCACAGGGGAGCTCGCTTTACGCGTTTTGCTGGCACGTTTCGAGTTTTTTCCCTACCCGGTACGTGATATCATCACCGCCAGCAAAACGCCTAAAGCGAGCTCCCAGTTGGGCATTGGCGATGTTCACCACCACCCTCGTGCTCCTCCTCGCGGCCGCGACGGCCGCGCCGACGCGCCTCGGCATTGAGCGCAAGCGACGCCTCCAAGCAGCAGTCGATTCGTGCGGGAAGAACGGAGCCGCCGGCCTCCTCGTTCACGAGTCGGCGCGATTCACGACTCAGGTATCGCCGCCTGCTCCCGCAACATCAAATACACCGATCCCGCAACTCACAATCGACCGCCCCCCGCAGGATTCGGGCACGGCCTGCGTCGCCAAGCTCGTCAAGAAACTCGACCTATATGGAGCCAACGTCGTCCAGCGCCTGCCAATGGCCCGAATGGTTGCCATCGCTCCCGTCAATACCTCCATCCTCGACAGCATTGTCCTCGATAGCGAGGTGGAGCTGGAGCCCAACTGCATCATCCAGCTCGACGACCTGCCAGCGGGGGCGCCAGTGCCAGCTCAAGCGTGGGGCATCGACCGCATCGACAGCCGCGATGGGACCGACGGCTTCTACGACGACTCCGGAGTCACCGGCTCTGGCTCCCTCGTCTACATCCTCGACACCGGCACGCCTAGCACCGCGCCCCTCGCACCGCGCCCCTCGCACCGCGCCCCTCGCACCGCGCCCCTCGTACCGCCGTGCGGCAGGCGTCCGCATCGGCCACGTCGACTTTGGCGGCCGCGCCTTGGCCGGCTGGTCCGCTGGCTGCCCGACGGGCAGCGAGAGCTCGTGCGGCAACGACGTGTCCGGCTACGTCTACCAGGGCGTGATTGACTCCAGCTCCTCCCGCTGCAACGGCCACGGCACCCACTGCGCCTCGACCGCCGGCGGCACCACCTACGGCGTTGCAAGGGGCGCCACCATCATCACCGTCCAGGTGCTCTCGTGCGGCGGCTCCGGCTCCTACGCCGGCGTGATGGCGGGCATCGAGTGGGCGGTCGCCGACGCGCAGAGTCGCGACCTCCCGGCGGTCCTCTCGATGTCCCTCGGCGGGGGCGGGGCGAACCGGTACGACGCCGTCATCCAGGCGGCGATGGCGGCGGGAGTCCTCACGGTTGTCGCCGCAGGGAACAACAACGGCGACGCGTGCCAGAAGTCGCCCGCGTCAACCTTGGAGGCTATCACCGTCGGCTCGACCGATATCGACGATGGTCGCTCCTCCTTCTCCAACTACGGGCCTTGCATGGACATCTTTGCGCCGGGGCGCGATATCAAGGCGGCTTGGTCCGGCTCCGACGACGCCACCAGGACAATCTCGGGTGCGCTATACCCTTGCCCCCGACCCCAGCCTCCCGCCCCCGTCCATCCCTTTGGCCACGACGCAGGCACGTCCATGGCGACGCCGCACGCTGCTGGCGTGGCGGCGCAGATTCGGTCACTCAACCCGGCGCTCACCCCCGAGGAGGTGACGGACGCGATGCTCTGCATGTCCACCAAGGATGCAGTCACCCAGCCTCTGCCGGCGGACACCGCCAACAAGCTGCTCTACAACAAGTTTGATGCGGCCGACGTCGCCTCGTGCCTGACCACCGGCCCGCCCAGTCCGCCGTCGCCTCCGCCGTCGCCGGGCTCACCGCCGTCGCCGCCCGCGGCGTCGCCGCCTCCGCCGTCGCCGCCAGCAGCGTCGCCGCCTCCGCCGCCTCCGCCCAGCCCCTCGCCGCCGCCGCCCGGCCCGGGCCCACCACTCACGTGCACAACCTCGTGCAGCGTGCCGGAGTATCGCACGCTGATCGCGGTTGCGCCGTCCGAGTGCCCTCCCAACGGGATGAATTTCCTCCCGAACTGCGATTCGTGCGAGCTCACCTACGGCGCCCGCCCCCCCGCTTCCTCGCCTGCTCGTCCCTCCCCCGTCGAGCGCGCTCACTCTGGCGCCGCTGTGCCCCCATGCAGGCGACGTTTGTGAGGGCGACCGTGGAGTGTGCGGCACCGACAATTCCCTCGACAACTGCGGTGCCACAAGTCCTGCCCTCAATCAGACCCCCTACCCCAAGAAACCCGTCAACTCACCCGCCCTGATGACCGCTTGCAGGGGCCTACGACGTGTACCTCATCACCGGCAACTCCACCGTTCCGCCGCCATCAGCCGGGCCCGTGCCTCCGCCGCCTTCATCTGCCGCACCGTCGCCGTCCGCCCCGGCCCGTGCCGCCTCCGCCGTCGCCGCCAGCAGCGTCGCCGCCTCCGCCGCCTCCGCCCAGCCCCTCGCCGCCGCCGCCCGGCCCGGGCCCACCACTCACGTGCACAACCTCGTGCAGCGTGCCGGAGTATCGCACGCTGATCGCGGTTGCGCCGTCCGAGTGCCCTCCCAACGGGATGAATTTCCTCCCGAACTGCGATTCGTGCGAGCTCACCTACGGCGCCCGCCCCCCCGCTTCCTCGCCTGCTCGTCCCTCCCCCGTCGAGCGCGCTCACTCTGGCGCCGCTGTGCCCCCATGCAGGCGACGTTTGTGAGGGCGACCGTGGAGTGTGCGGCACCGACAATTCCCTCGACAACTGCGGTGCCACAAGTCCTGCCCTCAATCAGACCCCCTACCCCAAGAAACCCGTCAACTCACCCGCCCTGATGACCGCTTGCAGGGGCCTACGACGTGTACCTCATCACCGGCAACTCCACCGTTCCGCCGCCATCTGCCGGGCCCGTGCCTCCGCCGCCTTCATCTGCCGCACCGTCGCCGTCCGCCCGGCCCGTGCCTCCTCCTCCGTCGGCCTCGCCGTCGCCGTCCGCCAGACCCGTGCCGCCTCCTCCGTCGACCTCGCCGTCGCCGTCCGCCAGACCCGTGCCGCCTCCTCCGTCGGCTTCGCCGTCGCCGTCCGCCCGGCCCGTGCCGCCTCCTCCGTCGGCCTCGCCGTCGCCGTCCGCCAGACCCGTGCCGCCTCCTCCGTCGGCCTCGCCGTCGCCGTCCGCCAGACCCGTGCCGCCTCCTCCGTCGGCCTCGCCGTCGCCGTCCGCCAGACCCGTGCCGCCTCCTCCGTCGGCCTCGCCGTCGCCGTCCGCCCGGCCCGTGCCGCCTCCTCCGTCGGCCTCGCCGTCGCCGTCCGCCAGACCCGTGCCGCCTCCTCCGTCGCCTTCGCCGCCTCCTCCGTCCGCCTCGCCATCCCCGTGCAAGCCTTGGTGCGCAAACAATCCAAAGTGCGTGCAGCCCTCCTCTAACCCCCACTCTCCTTCCTACGCACCTCACATGCACTTGCACCTATACCTGTGCATGTTGCATGTGCATCACCATGCACATGTGCATACACATGTTGTGTACCTCCACCTCACCGACGGCTGCACGCCAGCCAAATGCGCAGGGACAGCACCCCTCACCCTCCACCCCTCCCGGCCCTCACTCTGCAGTTCGTGGGAGAAGAAGTGCAAATGGCAGCTCAACTGTGCGGGCTGCCCAGAGTGCGACGCTGTGACGCCGCCGCCGCCCAATTGCAAACCTTGGTGCGCGAACAATGGAAAGTGCGTGCAGCCCTTCTCTGTCTCCCACACACTCTCCTACGCACCCACTCACCTCGCATGTGTACCTCCCACTCACCGGCCAAACGCGCAAGCATTCCTCACCCCCACCCGCCTCCCGGCCCCTGTCTGTGCAGTTCGTGGGCGACGAAGTGCAAATGGCAGCGCAACTGTGCGGGCTGCCCAGAGTGCAACTAGCGCCGGCATCTGCTCCTTTGACGTCGATGTCCACTACTATGTCTACTATGTCTACTAGGATGTCTACTGCCTCGGGGTCGGAAACACGAAAGGACAGACGGATGTGTCTAGGTATATGTCTATACTACACGGAAAAAACTTGACCCCGGTTACAAGGAGCGCGTGCCAATGGCCGCCTCCGTGACACACCCACCACCTGGGCCGGCCTGGGAGTTTTTCGCAAGTTTCTCCCAGCCGGCCGCCTCCTGACACGCCCACGGACCGAGCCCATCGAACAAATCCGGCGCGCCGCACTGCTTTGACCCCTGCTCGCCCCTGCTCGCCCCTGCTCGCCACTGTCGCCTCGGTTGCCGAGGCTGCCGCGCACCCGCACGCCCGCGTCGCTGCGCGACTACGAACTGCACCAGCTGGGCTCGAACCAACGACCAAAACGTCCCCGACCCGAACGCTGCACCAACTAGGCCACGCCCCAGGCTCGATTTGCCAATGCGTACAAACTGGCCCCTCATAAACCAATATTTATCACTTATTTGCCGAGGTCACGCGGCGCCCCCCCACGGCCAGTCTACCCTCCTATCGCGCCACTCGACGCCCCGCGGCCGCCTCTCGCCTACCGCGCTGCCCTCGCCGGCCGCCGCACCGCCCGCGCTCCAGCCTAACCAGCTTTCTGCTCCAGCCTAACCAGCTTTGTGCTCCAACAGCTCCAGCCTAACCAGCCCTGTGCCCCAGCCTAACCAGCAGCCTAACCAGCTCTGTGCTCCAGCCCAACCAGCTCTGTGCCCCAGCCTAACAGTACCTAACAGCTCTCCAGCCTAACCAGACAGTGCTCCAGCTCTGTGCTCCAGCTAACCGCTCTGCATCTCGCAACACACTCATGACAGGGACAGACCAGGCGCAGGAAAAGGGAGCGGGGCCCGAATCCAAGGGACCACCCCGTCGGGCGGAAGAGCTGAGAACTCAGGTCCAGTAGGAAGGCTGCTGGCTCCTGACTCATCCCCCAAATCCCCCACCCCTGTGGCCTGAAACCTTACCATTCCACCACCTCACACACACACCTCCCCTAGGGCTAAGCAGTGCGCGAGCCCACCCGACTTCAGGCGAGACGTCGACCACTCCTCGGGAATAGTTCTGTCAGTGGCTGCACTAGACGCCCATAGAGGCGCGCGGCGCGGGCGGATGACTAGGGGAGAAAAAGCGGAGATCCTAGCTCGCTGGGAGACGTGCGCAACCTAAAGTTGGGAATAGGGGAGAAGTGTCAGTGTGAGGGGAGGGCGTACGCCGGCGTTTCTGCCTTTGAAAACTGAACAGTTTTTTTTGTCTATACTACACGGCTCTATGTGTCTACTAGGATGTCTACTATGTCTACTAGGATGAAATGAAAAGTACAAAAAGTTGATTTCATTACCCGGGGGCGCGCAAACGCGCTACTGGTACTGCAGCCCCGCGCATGCAAGAGCGGCCGCACACTGCTCGGTAGACGGTACCCCCCCTGGTGCACTTCTAAGCTCATCCCTGCTGCTTCGAACTTACTCTCACCTGACTCAGGGCGAGCCCTTCGATACATGCCCTTCTAGTGGCAGCCCTTATCAGCATGTGATCCGTCGCGGGAACTCAGGAGCTGTGGATGGTTTCCGAGACGCCCCGTGCGCCTTGGCGTCTCAAGCTGCCAGAGCGGCGGCGGTGCACCTTGCCGACCGCCCCGCCGAGGCCGTAGGCGAACGGGGCGGGGCTCCACGAGCAGCGAGACCGAGCCTCTCCCGGCGAGCCGGGCCGCTGCGAGTGTCGCCTGCCTCTGAGGCGCGTCGAAGTCACGACTGCGCTACCTGCGCCCCCCGCACAGCCAGCAGCTGCGGCAGAGAAGCGCCGACAAGTCCACGAGCGCCTGTTCGCCGGAAGCTGCAGCCGCCAGCCTGCGGTCGTGGCGGGGAGAGCTCACACCAACGGCTCGGCTGCCAGCTCGCCGAGCCGCACCAGCTCCCGCTCGGTCAGGTCAAAGCTGCCGCTGCAGGCCGCGAGGGTCTGGCGCAGGTGCGCGGCCGATCGCGAGTGCACGCAGCATCCCACGCCTTGCTGCGTGATCCAGCGGAGCGCCACTTGCTCTCGCGACGCTCGGCGCGCGGCCCCAACCTCGGCGCACGCCTGCCACATCTGCGCCGGGAAGGCGCCAAACGGGCCGCCGAGTGGCCCCCACGCCTGCAGCGCCACGCCGCGCAGCCGGTGCTGCTGCAGCACCGCGGCGTGCGGCATGCGCACGCCGAGCGAGAAGGGCGACTGGTTGAGGAGCGGGCGCTCGGGAAGCCAGTCAAGCTGGGCGGCGCCAAAGTTGCACGTGCCCAGCCCTCGCGCCCAGCCCTCCTCGCGGCGCGAGGCGAGCGCACGCCACTGGCCACGGACCGCGGCGCGGCTGCCGGCCGGGCGCTCGATCAGCAGCAGGTCGAGCGTCTCGACGCCGCCGTCGGAGAGGGCGCTGCGGCTCTCGTCGCAAGCGGTCGCTGTCAGCTGGCGCGCGGCGCGCTCACTCTCCGCGTCGTCCGAGAGGACGCTGCCGGCGATATACAGCGCCTGTCGCGGCACGCCACTCGCACGGACGGCGCGGGCGAAGCCACGCTGGTTGCCGGCCTCTGGCGAGGTGAAGAAGCTTCGGTAGCCGGCCTCGAGCGCCTGCGTGGTGTAGCGCTCGGCAGCGTCGTCGTCATAGACCTGGACGCCGAATGTGGCCAGAGGAGGCAGGCTGGCGCCGCTCTGGCCGGAGGGCGAGGCGGCGAGCAGCCCGCCTGCCGCGACGACCTGGCGTCGGTCGAGCACCGCGGCCAGCATTCGTGTGTGGCAACGTCCGACGGTCGCGACGGCGGAGGGATCGAGCAGCAGCAGGCAGCAGCAGCAGCGGTGGATCGGGTCTCACGCGATGGATCGGGTCGCTGGCAGGAGCGACGCGCGCAGAATTTCTTTTCTCGATCTGCGAAGAAGTAAAACACCGAGAGGGTATTGACTGCCGTCGCGTTCTGCGAGCTCGCGGGATGCCCACAGGGAAGTTTTGCAGTGAGTCTGACTTGAGTTTTGGGTTTTCTCTTGCGTCGTTGCGCACAAAGAAAGAAAGAAGAAAAGCGGTCTGAGGATGGGAGGACGGCACGCCGCCACCACACAGCTAAACAGCTCTATGACGCTCCAGGAGTGAGGCGCGGAGCGCCGCGCGCGGAGCGCGCTCCGAGGAAAATTTTGAGGGTTGTGGAGGGCGCGATGCGATTTCTATCGAGTTTGACTCACACGCAGGAACCACTCGGGTCTCGGCCCACCCACAGGCCAATTTCAAGTGGCGGCACTCCGCACCTACCCAGCGGCGCGCTCCGCGCGTGCTTTCCAGCGGCGCGCTCCGCGCGTACTCTGCGGCAGTGCTACTGCATCTTACGCAGCTCCAGCAGGTATCAGCACTGTGAGTTCACCGCCAGTTATCTGCGCCTCCGTTCCGTCGCTCTCGTGCTTGATCGTCAGGCCGTGCTCTCACGTCCGCCGGAGCTACCTCGGCTATCGGCACCATTTTACAAGTTTGACCCGCCGACATGTCGCGGTCCGGCTCAGTCAAGGCAATGTCGCTCGGCGCTCGCTGGCTCCGTGGATGCTTGTGCTGCTGAGCAATCCAGGCGCACTTAGGCACTCGGCGGCAACGACCTTGCGGCGTCAGCATTCGAACGGTTGTGTTGATTTGCTCTTGCTCCGCGGTATCTAGCCGGCGCGCTCCGCGCGGGTGTCCAGCTAGCGCGCTCCGCGCGTATGTCCAGGTAGCACCAGCGCGCTCCGCGCGCACCATCGTCTCAGTGCCTATGCTTATAGAGCCACTAAAAGCTCGTTTCTGCAGCTTTTGGTCATTCCCCGGTTCTTTCCCCCCTCTCTCTAGAATACGCCTGTGGTGTGCACCGTGTGGCACCCCGACCTGTTGTCTCACCCTGGGCCTGGCTCCAAAGCAAGATCGTTTTGGTCGTCACATTGTGACCTCCGACGTCGTCAAATGTCGCTCGCCTGTCCTTCCCCCCATTCTCATCTGGCAATCTCATCTTATTGTCCCATGGGTGTTTGAGGCTGGCTACGGCCACTTCGCTCCACAGCCGTCCCGTCATCCCTGCCGTGTGCGATGCCGGCCTCGTACGGGCCTCACCGTCTTTCGAAGTCGCGCAGAAAGAAAGAAAACAGACAACCCAAACGAGGGATAGGGGAGGAGGACAGGGTCCACACCTGCACGAGCAGGATTTTGGAAGGACGATCAGGGGGACAGGTGGGGCTCTCCTGCTCCTGTCGTCCTGACAAGGGACACGACAGGCTCGCAGCGCGGTGCACGGTGGACTCCCAACTCCACTGGCGGTCTCATCTCAGTCTAGCGACCTGCCTCCAGCTTCTCAGGCACTGGCAGTCTCTCGCAACCACAGGCACACTGACACAGGGGTGGCAGGGGCGGCGGCATGAGTCTCCCACATACTATGCGGGCCTCACTAGAGGTGCGGCCTGCACGTGTCCTCGCCCTTGGGAAGGTCTTGAGGGGGGAGGGGAAGGGGCTGTGTGTCTGTGCATGCATGCATGTGTGCATGTGTGTGTGTGTGTGTGTGTGTGTGTGTGTGTGTGTGTGTGTGTGTGTGTGTGTGTGTGTGTGTGTGTGTGTGTGTGTGCGCGCGCGCGTGTGCGAGCCGCCCTGAACGCCACGAGCGCGCCGCGAGTCGCGCAATAAATAAATAATAGAGCAGTCATGTCCAGGAGAGATGGGCTCGCGCACAGGCGTATGGCGGGAGGCAAAATTCTTTTGAATCACAAGCCGGCTCGCAAATGCTGGTGCCGAACGGCTCCCAGTGCACGGCGAGCCGCTGAGGCCCGATGAGCGCGACGTTGTGCCAATGGGCGCCGTCGCAGACCTGCTGCAACATCACGCAGTCGCAGAGTTGCAGCACCCGCTGCCCTCCTCTTTGACGGAAGATGCTGCATGCCGAGGCTACGTCGCGGGGGTAGTTGTACCGCAGCGGCGAGCCGGCGCCACTCTCGCCGTCTGGTCGCTCGTCTACGTAGTGTGCGTTGGCGAGGTTCGAGTCGCTGAACCACTGCCGGTGGTAAGATGAGATGTAGCCAGCCTCGCCGACGCGCAAGTGGGGCGGTCCCTGTAGCTCTGGCTCCACCAGCTCGACCTCCACCTCCTCGTCGTCGGAGCCGGATCTGCCGGCAAACAGCGCCTCGTCCTCGACCTCGTCCTCCCCTCCCGTCTCTTCTCCCTTCCCGCGGTTGTGTTGCAGGGGCGGGGGCGTCACCTACTCGAGCAGGGGGAAAAGAGAAAAAAATCTCGTGTCACTAGCCGAGCGGCGCCGCTCCTCACAGCAATGCTGTCGCTCCTCTTTTGCGTGACGGTGGCCATCGAGATATCGCCGCCCATCGCGGGCCAGGACACCTTTTTGGACGCGCCTTATCCGCCCGATGTCGACGACTTTTTTGTGAGCGGCCGCCTCGCCGTCGCAGCCTCGTGTGCTTGTGAGTGGAGTGAGCAGCCCGAGGGGCGGCGTAACCTGGAGGGGCTTGTCCTCCTGGTGCCATCCGCCTCCTGCAGCGAAGCTTCCGCCTGCAACGTCGCCGACGCCATCTGCAGCGCGGCGAGCGCAAACGCGAGCGGTGTGCTCTTGGCATGCGACTACCGCTACCCTCGTGAGGAGGGGATGCTGCCTAAGGACTGCGGTCCGCCGGAGCACGCGCTGCCGGAGCCTTCGTGCGGCGAGCTCCTCCCGGCTGTCTTTGTCAGCGCGAACACCTCTGCGCTGATCGCTGCCGCGGTGAGCCCCGGAGGCGACGCCCCCCCAGCGGCGTGGGTGGCGGAGGGCGGCGCGGCGTACAACGCGACCCTCACGAGGGAGGAGTCGTCGTGCGAGCCGTACCGCAAGGTGCCTGCCGTCTAGGTGGGCGCGACGCCCGCCTGGCTCGTCCTCTCCCTGCTCTGGGCGTACAACACGTGCGCCTTCCCCCCCCCCCCCGGCGCGCGCCCCCCTGCAGGTACGTCCGGCACGCAGCCTCTGCCCGCGACCTGCACAAGCTGCTGACTTGGGTGCCGCTCGTCCAGCTCGCGAACGGCATCCTCTCGCTCCTCTACTTCTCCTCCTGCCCGTGGGACGACACCGCCGCCCTCGTCTTCGCCATGCTCTGGGCGGTTGTCGCCATCCTCAAGGAGCCGGTCCTCCTCCTCTGCCTGCTCCTCATCGCTAAGGGATG
>NW_005198978.1:0-1819 GCF_000372725.1 Emiliania huxleyi CCMP1516
CTTCTTCTTCCTCTTCTCCCGCTCCGCCGCTGCTGGTGCCGGTGCCTTGTCGCGCCGCTGCGGCAGCGCACAGTCGCGATCGATCTGCGCAGCTCGCGGCCGCTTCTTTGACGGCTTGGACGCCGCTTGGACAGGTGCGGCTCCCTTCTTCTTGGCGCGGCGCTTGGCGGCACGGCTACCACCGGCCTGCTGGTCGCTCATGTCCGAGCGGGTCCACGTCGTGGGATTTTTTCCGCCGCTCCTTTGTCCGCAAGTGAGAAGCAAAGTTTTTTACTCCACGGTTGGCAAATCAAGACACAGAGCAAGGTGTATTGTTGGCAAATCAAGACACAGAGCTCACACAGAATCACAGCGGGAGGAAAGCGGCGAGTCGCAATTCCTGGGGTCCTTGTGGCGGGCCACCCTGTCCAGAGAGGCATGGATGCCAATCTGGGGTCTTTCGACCGAGTCTGATTTCGCCTCGCCGCCTCCCGATGGTGGTAAGGCTGGAGAAAGTAGTTGGCCATCCAAACCCGAGTACAAAGCGCCTCTCCGAGAGCGCTGCGCAGACGGTCTACTATTACTAATCACAGAGGCTCAAGTGACAAGTCCACACGCACACACATGCGGGAGACACACACGCACGGTAGGGTGCCCACAGGGCCCAAAAAAAGAAAGGAAAAAAGAAATGGGGCAAGCCCCATCGCAGCACTTCGTGTTGGAGAGTTGTGACTAGGAGGGAGGGACGCTGGCTTTTAGCGGGCAGCGGTGGAGCGAGCAATAGCCGATTTGCGCCGCATATGAGGGAGGAGTACCCTGCGGCTGACTACCGTAGGGTGCCGAACTTAAGGTAAGGTAGCTTGAGTTAGGTTAGGTGCTTTGCACTGAGTTAGGCACGGGGTAGCAGCAGTTAGGGCCGGGGGATTTCTTTTTTGGTCCGACGGCCGGAGCTGACGTGGAGCTGACGAGGGTGCGGCGAGTGAGGAGGAGGAGGAGGAGGAGGGGGAGGAGGAGGAGGAGGAGGAGGAGGAGTAGGGATCTAGTAGCGTAGGCACTCGTACTTGAGCGTAGGTGTTCGTAGCGTAGGAGGGAGATGCCTCAGTGGTGCGGGCCGCGGGGCCCGTATGTGTCGGTCCGGGCTGGACCGAGAGGTGGGTAGCAGGAGTTAGGCACATTAGAACAGGAGTTCGGTCAGAGGAAAAGGGCTCCCTAACTCAAGCTACCTTACCTTAAGTTCGGCACCCTACGGTACGTCGCCATTGACGTTCCTGCGGCTGGTATGACTACTTCACTCACATTTGAAGCAGCGTGGCGCGGGTCAGGTTTCAGGTGAACATGGAGCTTGCAGCTCAAGGTAGCCTTCGTGCCATCAAGCACATGTTACGACCTTCTATGTGGGATCTTGGAGCAGGGCGACCCGGAGGTGCCGTACTTTGTGGATGCTGATGAAGGCTTAGCGCGGCTGGCACGCATACGTCTTGCCCTCTCCGCCGCCAGTTGAAGGTGGAGTTTGGAATGGATCCAACCAGCAGAGACGCGCTTGAAGCTGCGAGCGAAGAGCTGGCGAAGGAGGAAGCGGAGAAAATCGTGGCGGTGTTGGTGCGCGTGACAGGCGCGGAGCGCCTTTCCCCGGTCATGCCGCCGGAGGGGTGGACGGTGATCTGTGATCTGTAAGGGTCCGCCCGCAGGCGCATTTTGTATACCGAGGCGGTGCCCGGTGCCGAACCTGTCGGACCTTAAGACAGCATTGTAGATCCCTGGGCGAGGGTGGTGGCGTCCCCGTCGGGAGGGGCTGTCTGGGGGGCGCCCTCCCACCGTCACCTCACCAGCGTCCCGGTGA
>NW_005198977.1:0-1819 GCF_000372725.1 Emiliania huxleyi CCMP1516
CCCCCGGGGGGGGGGGGGAATTCCGTGTTTTCGAGCCCCGGGTGGAAGGGGTTTTGTGCACGAGTCGCCAGTTCGAGGGGTTTTTCGCAAAGCAGGGGGGGCTCTGTGAGACCTTTCAGGCTTTCAGGCCTCAGAAGGGGGGGCCCGGGGCGGCCCATTTTTTCGCATTGTCGGGGGGGTCACCCCGCGTGGGGTATTTAATTTTGTTTGCGCCTCGCCCCGACAAGTGTTCTTCAAGGGAGACATCGGTTTGATATCCCCGACGCGTCCGGGGGAGATTTTCCCCAGTCTCCCCCCAATGGGGGGCCGCGCGGTGCCCTGGCCCCAGCTGACGCCTGGGGGACCTTGAGTTTGACAACGAGGTGAGTTTTTTTCCAACCTCAGGGCAAACCGTAATACCTGGGGCCCCAGCAGGATCCGGTAGGGGCGGCAGACGCATACACTCATGTTGGGCCCGAAAAACGCCCGGGGCACTGCCTGGGTCCCCCAGAGTGAGCGAACGGCAGCCCCGGCGGGCCCTGTAAACATGCCATGCATTGTTTGGGCCCCCCCCCCCCCCCCCACCACCACCACCGATGCGCGTTCCGCGGCGAGCGGCTCGCCCCCCATGCACTTCAATCTGGTACAGGCAATTTCTGATGGATATGACCATGCCGTCACGATTCGATCCTCTTCTGACCTACTGTCTTTAGCGCATTATCCAGCTCGGCCTTTGACAACCCTCGTGGCGTGTCGCGTGAGCACTTCTTCTGATAGATATAGTAGGCCACCGCGACTCCGATTACAGCTGTCACAGCAGCGATGGCTTTGTCCATTGAAGTTCGTTCGTTCGGGCCGCTCCGCGCGAGCCGGGGTGAAGTAAAATAGAAAGAATTTTACAACGCGAGATGAACTGACGCGGCCTCTGCGAGTGGAGTCGGGACGTACGAGCTCACCGGGGGGAGACCCGTCGCAGTGGCAGCCGGACCACCGGGATCTGCGACAAGGAGGGCCACGCCTCCCCGAGCCTGAGGAGGAAGGAGCCGGCGGAGGGGGGGGGCGAGCCGAGGACGATAGAGAGGCCGCGGGTGCGGGCGCGACTCGTCGACCAGGGAGAGCGGGCCCGTCCTCCCTGGGAGGGGAGGCGACACGACCCAATGCCGCCGTCCTCGCCCGGGGAGACCCCGGCCGGGCCGTCGTCGCTCTCGGAGGCTGCGGTACCAGTCGAAGGCGAAGCGGAGTCGAGGCCACAGCCGAGGAAGAGGCATCAGAAACGACTGCAGAGGCAGTCTGGTACGCCCGGAAGGCGAGCAAGGGACCGGGACGAGCCGAGGGCTCGCCCCGACAGGCGAAGGAAGGGACTCTGGGACCGGAGTCGGGCGGGCGCACATGAGGCATATCCGTGTACGTACGTGGAGTACAGTGTTGTGTGTCCGTTAGCTCCGAGTAGAGGGGGCGTTCTGCAGTTAAGGGGAAACCCGGTACACGGAACTAACCCTCGGAGACCCGTGTTTACTTTACGGCCCTTTCCCTGCGAACGCGCACCCCCGGGGCTAGGGCTCTCTAGCCCGTAACCCGATACCGATCATCCGGCCCGCTGGGTGCGCTCCTCAGCTCCCCGGCCCTGGATGTGCGGTTGCCGACTGCACTCCAAGTGCTCCAAGTGCTCCAAACGCTCCCTCGCACGACACTGGGCACGGGAGACTGCGAAGGGAGATAGGAAGAGGCGGACGCCCAAGGGTGGGTGACGGCTAGCGCATCACACCCCTCTCCTTAAAATCCCTGTGTGGTGGCGGCGTGCCGTCCTCCCATCCCTCCCTTGGGTTGTCCGTTTTCTTTA
>NW_005198976.1:0-1818 GCF_000372725.1 Emiliania huxleyi CCMP1516
CTCGCGTGGGATCGTTGGAGGAGGCCAGCTGGAGGAGGCACGTGTGGCGTGGCGGCGCGGGGATATGCACCGGAGCACGGCGGGTGGATGCTGGGATGATGCTGGGACGAGGGAGGGACCTCGGCGGCCCCTCCTCCCTCCGCTGCCGAGAGAGGGCCCTAAACTACTCGCTCGCAGCGGATGCCGCGCCGGCTGTTAATGCGGACAATGTGGTGCGAGTGAGCTAGTGAGCGAGTATGTGTGCGCAGCCGGCGGCCTCGAGGGAGGCCGCCCGCGCGCTTCCTCGGCCGGCCTCCTGCGGAGAGAGCAGGAAGGCGGCCGCACACAGATGGCGCGTGGCGCACGATGGACTGTCTCCAGCTACTGCCAGGGGTGGGGTCTGGCGCGTCTGGGGAAATTTGTTGGGGATCGGTGAGTGTGCGAGCTCGCCGCTGCAGCACCCGCCGCGCATGTCGCATATACATGTAGAGTAAAAGTGGCTACAGGCACGGCTTTGCCGTGCACGGCCGTCGCGTTTTGATCTCTCTCGGTGACGCAGTGAAACCACCCCCGCCTCAACCCGCTCAGGGACGGACGCATTTCCCCCCTTTCAAAGGCGGTTTCGAAGTTGATGAGACCTCGCCCCCCCCTCTCGAATGAAAGGCGTAAAAAGAGGCGCGGAACAGGCCGGAAGCGCCGCTTGGACGTGGGTCACACAACGGCAGCGCTCCAGACGCGCTCTGGTAGCTGCCAATGAAGCTGTAGCCCATCGCGCGCGCGCCGGACGGCCACTGCACCTCTACTGCAGTGCCCTCCTGCACCGAGAGCGACGCGTCAAACCTTTGCTGCCCATGACCGCCGGCGGCTCCGAGCTCGGGCGAGCGAGCCCTGGCTGAGCTGAGCCTCTGCGGTCGCAATGCAGCGCTGCGGTCGGTGCAGAGTGGCCGTGTGCGTACGGCGTCGTACGCGCACGGCCGCTCTGCCTCAGTGTCGTGCGGCTTGGGCCAACTGAGGTCGCTCTCCGACCTCGCTCGCCGAGCTCACAATCCGGCGCGAGCCGCATCGAGTGGAAGTTCGACTTCAGCTCCCGCGAGTGGATGCACTGCCTTGTCGAGTGCAAGCAGTTGGGCTCCGCCGGGAGCATGTGGTGCAACATGTTCTCTGGGCGCCAGCAGACGCGAGCGCGCAAGCGCGTGTTGAAACGGACGCTCCATAGCAACACTCGAAAAGAAAGAAAGAAAACACACAAGCCAAGGGAGGGATGGGAGAACGGCACGCCGCCACCACACAGGGATTTTTAAGGAGAGGAGTGTGGTGCGCTAGCCGTCGCCCACCCTGGGGAGTCTGCCTCTTCGTATCTCTTTTCGCAGTCTCTCGCCGCTTCTCGCTGCAACCTTCATGCCACCTCGCGGCCGTCCCACTCTCGTCGGTCTCTCCCTTGTCACTTCCTCCTCTGTCGCGTCGTTCTCTTCTGCCTCGTCCTGCGACGCCGCCGCCTGCCGGTCCCTTGTTCTCGCGGCTTCTTTCGCCTTGCGCAACTCCGTCCTCCTCGCGGCGTATCCTGGCCCCTCGAGTCTATCAAGCTCCCCTCGCGCAAGGACCACATTTCTGACTCCCACTCCGATCATTTGCCTACACGTCATGTTGTTGCTCAGGTCCACTCTCTCTTCGAACACTCGTGCCTCTACGGATGATGCCGGCGCTGGGGTCCCCTTCGGATGCATCGTGACATCTGACAACTGAATTTCCACTGGTTCGTCCTCCTGCGAGTCATCTTCCCCGTCCTCCTTCCGCTCGGCCCTTCGCTCGGTACGTTCGGTGTGGCTCACCCTACATGCC
>NW_005198975.1:0-1818 GCF_000372725.1 Emiliania huxleyi CCMP1516
GTGCCGAGCAGTGACGACTACCACGCCCATTTGGCGCTGCTCTTGGCCGAGGAGGTGGTGCCGAACGCGGGCGCTTTTTAGATGCTCCATCGGCGCCGCCGACGCTGAGGAGGAGTTCGACGGCGCTTTCAGCGACTTTGACGACTACGACGCGGGCGGCGGCGGCGGGCTGGCGCTGCCGCAGCCAAAGCGGCGGCTCGCATCGTCCGGCCAGTCGTGAAGAGGAAGAGCTCTCTCTCTCCCAGTCGTGAGAGGTGAGCGAGTTGGCCGAGAAGAGGAGTGCCGGGGGCACGCTCCACGGACCACGCAGCCCCACGGATGCGTGCGCTTTGCGGGATTTTCTAGAAGTTTTAAGCTGAGTTTTTTCTGTTTGGCCTTTTCTTCACGCGCGCGTCGCGGGCGGCTGGCCCCATCGGCCATGCGCCCTACGTAGCGCGGAGGATGTGTTTTGTATCGCGCGCCTTGCGGGGGGGGCGCGGAAAAGAGGAACCTCTTAGCGCCATCGCCTTGGTGCTGCAAGCAGCGCCGGGCAACGACGGCTTACCGCCTCCCGGTCCCCCTCGGCACACCTCCGCTGCTCAATGTTTGACGACTCGAACCCGTGAAGCTTCCCCGTGCGCGGGTTACCCCGCACACGGGTCAGCCTGCCAGCCACGTATCCACGCAAGCGTGGTCCGCGCGCATGGCATACAGGCGTTCGCCAGACAGCGCAGAGGCTAGGCGACCGGGGAAGGACTAGCTCAAGGGCAACACAGCGTCACCAGCCGTTGGCGCGCAGAACCAGTCTGCGGCCCCCGGTTGGGACGAGTGCGCGACGCGGACGAACCGCTCAATTTGGCCGGCAGCTCGCGCTGCCGGCGGGGTTGGTTGGGGAGAACCGGCACGGGGATGGCCGGCCTCCCCGGAGGGTTCGCCCCCTGAAGGGGCCCCAAAGGGCCCCCCGGGGGGGCGGGGGCCCCCGCCCCGAGGGGCGGGGGCAGGTTCGTCGCTTAGCGCGATGGAGTCAACCCTTGTTGCCAAGTCGGCGAGCGTGTTGTGTATCGAGAGAGAGACCATAGCAGATGCGAGAGCGGCGTCGTCCGGGGAGAGTGGTGGTGGGGGAGGGTCAACATCGAGGGATGTACGGGAGGGGATGCGTCCAGTGCGACACCTGATCTTTGAGGCGTCGGCCTGATCTTTGAGGCGGCCTCCTCCGTGACCAAACGACGCGACCTTAGGTTGGTTGCTTAGGTTGGTTGGCGGCGATGGAGCTGACGAGGCACGACCTTCGCGAAGCGGCCCTCATCCTGCATTATGTGGCCCTCTCTCTCTGCTCTGTTGTATCCGGGCTCAGCCTGCTCTGGGCGCTGGTCTGCATTCTCCAAGAGGTGCGGCGAAAGCACGAGAGGTCCACGAGTAAGTTCGGCCTCGAGAAGGTGCAGAGCGACGCGGGGCTTGGGCCGCATGACCAGCGGGTGCACGCCTTGCTCCTTTCTGGCGATATCCGGCTGCTCCGCTGCAGCTGGCTGCGCTCGCGCCCAACCGGATATGTGCTGTCGCGCCGGCAGGACCTGCCATCGGAGGCGTTGCTTCCGCCTGCAGAGGCGGCCACGCTCTTTGCTCGGCAGGACCGCAGCGTCTGTGCGCTCACCTACGGCTGTGCGCGCCTAGCCCCGCCATGTGCCCCGCCCCCGCCCTGGAGCGTCTCAAAACCGACTCTTCTCTCGCAAACGCACACAGGGCTCACGCCGCACCATCCCGATCCGCACGGTGAGAACTTGCAGCACGTCGTAGCCTTCCTCCACTCGCCCACGGGGCGTGGCTTCGTCGCGCTCTTCT
>NW_005198974.1:0-1817 GCF_000372725.1 Emiliania huxleyi CCMP1516
CATCCCGATTAGTCTGTCTCGCACGTACTCCTCTGGTGTCACAAACGGAAAGTGGTCGGGCAAGCTTATCATCCGGCAAGGTGGCAGCAGCTTCAGCGCTTCGTCATGCGTAGCGTGCTGAAGGCACACAGCTCGCCGTGGCTCGGCAGGAGTCGACGCGTCGTCAACGACGAAAGTGGTTTCCACCGCGTGCACCACGCCTGGTGAGACGCCCGGAGTAAGGCGTCCGAACATGCCGACGGTGATGAAAACGAACGGCTCGGACAACGCGAGCGAGTGATCGGCAGAGCGGTAGCCCGTGCGAACGTCACAGCGCGGGATGGCCTTCAGTTCGGCGAGCAAGGGCTCCACGACCGCAAGAAAAAAGGCATGTGCGGAGCGGCCACGTGTGATTTGTACGACGATCCACGCGCCTGCAGCGGACGCCTTTGAAGCCGCCTCAGCGAATACTGGGCGGAGCTGCTCTTGCAGTTGTGAGTCCAGAACACCCAGTCGTTGCTCCGTGCGCCCCAGCTGACGCAGGTGCTCCGGGGCTGCTTGGCCCTCTTCAAACGGCGCATCCATTGAGACCTGACAGTTGTAGGCGGCAACGCAGGATGGCGATGAAGCGGCCTCGGCGACGTGCTTGCCGCCCTCAAAATTGACGCCAAGCACCGGGATCGGTGTTGTCTCGGTCATGCCGAGCCCACGCACAGTTCGAACCCTGCCCGCGCGTGCGTTTTGTCTTTCGCCGACGAACGCGTCTCCCTCCCATGGCGGGCATCTCGACGAGGGCTGCCCCGGACCGATTTACGCCCCGGCGGGGATGGATTTGCGGGTTTCCCCGTGCCGCGAGACTTGGGCGGTATCTCCCGCGATGTGTCGCGGACAAACCCAAGTAGACGCCCCTTGGGCGGGATCGCGTCTTACTTACACAAGAGGAACTATAACACATCGCTAGTCATGTACAATCATGAGAACTGGGTCCAGGCCCCATAGTGAGGTGGTCTCCCAGTCTAGCGCACCTCGCGCCCGGCGGGCGGCGACCTGTCCGTCCACCGACCCCTCCGCCCGCGTAGTGGCGCTGGCTGTCGGTTCAGACCGGCTTCCTCATTCCGAGACACGGCAGCGGTGGGCTGGGGTGGGAGAGGGAGGGGGGCGGCGCACATCCGCGCGTGGTGGCGGGTTCTTCCCTCCTCATCCATCTCGTCCATCTCCAGTTGTCCTCCGCCGAGCTGCATCGCGGAGCCATCGCGGGTAGCCAGCGGCGGCGAACCGAGCAGCATGGGCGGCGTGTCATTCTGCAGTCGATCGCCGCCGAGGTCGCGGTCGCGGGCGGCGCCGTCGCGGATCGCCAGAGGCGGCGGGCCGGCGGGAGAGGGCGGTGGCGCGAGCGGTGATGCTGATGATGTGGCCATTGGCCGGCCGCCGCCGCGTCCTCTTTGCGAGCGCTCTCGGCTTCCGTCCCTTTTTACGCTTGTCCCCCCCCTTGCTCGTGTGTCTGAGCTCTCACCGGGTCGGACCGGTCAGTGTCACCCGTCTACTTGGGTTTGTTACTCGAGTATAGTTAATCGTCTGTTTTCACCGAACGCGTAGTCTCTCTCTCTCCCTTTTCTCTCCCTTAGGTATCTTGTTCCTTTTCCCTTTTCTCTCCCTCTATCTTTACAGTTACAGTTTTGGGAAAACGCAAAGGATACGTCCAGCCCCACCCACGACCCCTGAATTGATTGCGACTCGCCCCTTCCTTCCTCCCATGATTTTGTTGGCCGCTCTGTGTATCTCGAGACCTCGAGAGAAGGCCGCCCGCAGGCCTCCCCGAGGGCCCAGGAGCACTTTGG
>NW_005198973.1:0-1817 GCF_000372725.1 Emiliania huxleyi CCMP1516
CCTGGCCGGGAAAATACGGCAGCGGCTCGGGTGTCGCCCCCCTCTGAGAGACCGAACGCTCCCGGGCGGTGAGTTTTGAGGCGCTCCCTGCCCCGCAGGCGCGTCCTTCGCAGTCCTCGCCGCCGCCGCCGAGTCCGCCGCCGCCGTCGCCGCCGCCTCCCTGGCCGCCACCACCGTCGCCGCCACCACCGAGCCCGCCGCCGCCGTCGCCGCCGCCGCCCTCGACGCCGCCGCCCTGGACGCCGCCGCCCTGACCACCGCCACCGCCACCGCCGCTGCCCGGCCCGCTGCCGCCGTCGCCGCCGTCGCCGTCGCCCCGACGGCGCAGCGGCGGCGCAGCCACCCGCTTACGGCATCCTTGGGGTTGTGCTCGCGCCGGCCGACCTCGCCGAGCCGCTAGCGCGCGCGAGGGAGGCATGTGCGTTGCGCCGCTCAGCGGCCGTGGAGGGCGAGCGCGGGGGATGCGCGCGCTCACTAATAAGTGCTACATTGTGCGTGCTGTATGTCGGTCTGCACACTGTACAGTGCCGCGGTGCCAGTGGGGTGTGAATGTGAACACTGACCCTCACACAGTAAGGGTTGGTCAACCATGTGGGTGTCTATGTGTTTCCCTCGGGCAGTAGATTCTTATTTCATCGTCAAAAAGCGCCCGTATTCACTTGCCAAAATCGCGACCCGGGGTGTTCGACCGGCACTATGTCAAAACTACAGGGGTAGGCAATGAAACGGAGCTTTGCGCCCTTTCCCACCCGCCGGGGGGGCACCCAGGCCGGCCACCTGATCGGTAGTGGTGGACGGGAGGCGCGAACAGCGCCATCTTGGGGTCTACACGCCGACCAGTGCTCCCGTCAGTGACCAGGAAGAGGGGCTGCGTGGCCTTCTCAGCCGCCGGCCGCGCGTCCGTGTGGTCTACAGTTAACGAACCACGAGCCCTGCTTCCGTTTTAACACAAATTGGGTGGCGAACTCGGCGCCCATAGCTCTGGCTCGAGTTTTAGCGATTATGTCGCGAAACGCATTAGCCGCTACATCGAAATTGCCGAGGTAGCCGAAATCACAGCTTCCGCTGTAGCGGCTAATGCGTTCTCCGAGGTCATGATCGTGGGCGGAAAACGAACCGGCACCCCGGCGGGGCACCTTACGGGCTGTGTTAAAACGAGAGCTAAGGTCCCGATTTCACAGTGGGCCGCAGGAAAAGACACGCGATGAACCCGCACCCATCGAGCTAGCTTCGAGGCGCCTTCAAAGCAGGTCGCAATGGCGCCGAAGAAGAAGCCTGCACACGGCCGCAAGGCCAAGGGCGTCATGCAAGGCGCTCATCGTCCTCCAAAGGAGGTCTCTGGTGCAGCCGGCTCGCGCGGTCCGTCTGAGCCCTCGTCACGATCGGAAGCACCACAATACGAGGCTGTCGGCGGCGAGTGGGTGTTGTGCCAAAAGCAGACGCGCAGTCAGCGAGCTGAAGCCGCTCAAAAGGCCTCTCGCGCGTCTACCGTCCAAAAGGCGCGGCTGCCCGCCGCAGCCGCCGCCTCCAAGGCTGGGCAGACCGCCTCCGCTTGCGTTCGCCAACCCGGCTACGGCAAAGGTCGGTCACCCGCGACCGCCACAGGCGCCAGGACGGCGCAGCGGCCTCGCCTTGAGGACTCGCAGCTGACTAGCGCCGCTGGCGTCGCGACGGGTAGCCTCAGCGTGCAGCTGGCGGAGGCTGCGGCCGCAGACGCACTCGAGGCCCTCGAGACCGGTGTGCAGACTAGGCAATCTGCGTTGGCGAGGTCGCAGCTGCTGCGAGCGCAGCGGGCGGAGATTGAGACTGCGCTCGCC
>NW_005198972.1:0-11680 GCF_000372725.1 Emiliania huxleyi CCMP1516
AGGGCAGTGTGGCGCGGACATGTACGTGTACTACTACTAGACGGCTAAACCGGGCGCTGTATGCGCGCCAACCGCGCCATCTCTGTGCCGAGTCCGAACCCGACGTCTCGGCCATTCATCCATCGGGTGTAGTCTCATCATAGCTTCTGGGCCTTAGCCGACGAAACCTTTCAAATAGCCCATGATGGAAACGGCCCACTCGCTTGACTTCGTCAGGGGGTCGAGCGGCTCCTCCTGACAACGGCAGTGCGAGTTTATAGCAGGCGTGAGGTCGGTGCTAATGGCGTGTGCACACTCGCCTCTTCCTCGGCTGCTGGCGCTGCAGCCGTCGGTAAATCTCGTGCTGCAGCCGTCGGCAAATCTCGTGCCCACAAGCCGGTCGGCATTCGACCCATGATGCCGCTCATGCCGAGACCAATAGTAACGCCCGCATCATACTTGCAGCCATTCTCGCTGCCCTGTGGCATGAACTGCATCTCCAGCTTGTCCCAATCCAAGCCCTGCTCCTCCATCACCTCCTTGGCCTTGGCGAGAATCTTTGGCAGGCCCCCTTCGTCCTACAAGTGAAAGCTTGCCCCTCAGAATCCGGGTTGGAATCGTGGATCATATCGCGCCTCGAATGTGGGCAGCCTCGCTCGCAAAGACCTCTCTTGTCAGGATCCACACATGGTGCGAGTACATGCTGGGCCATGACATCATCGTGTTGTAGTAGCAGTTATAGACGACCGCCTGGCGGAAGCGTCCATTTCAGGCCAAGATTGCCCCGCACGGAGCGGCCGAGAGTGGAGCTTAAGGGCGTGAAGTGTTGGAGCATCATAGGACGATCACATACGACGTGTAGTCGGTGGCCAGGATCTCGTACGGTGCTCCAGGCATGTCGGTGAACCAAGTCTTCGGGTCATAGTTTTCGACGCCAATGAGCTTGCCGACGGATGTGTCCACGGCGTAGTCGAGGTACCCGGTTCGGAACTTGCGTGTCGAGAGCTCGCCAGTCAAGACGCGGACCTTTTGCACGCCGCTATACACCTGCGCTTGATGCGAGAGCGTGGTCGGAGCATGCGCTTGGGAGGAACATCTGTGCAAAACTGCGTGCAATGGCAAGTGCCTTCCAGGCGCCCTTGAACATGCCGAGGAAATCGATTGTGCCCGCCTTGAGGGTGATTTCAGAATCGATGCAGCGCGACAGCGGGTCGGGGCGGTTGAGGTAGGCGGCAAACCAGTGCCCATCGTACTTTTTGGGTTCAAAGTCAGTCACGACGTCGCCGCTGTGTGCTGGACAGGAGCCGAGGTGCCAGTACTCGTCCATCCTAGACGCGGGGCGTCGCAGCGCTGTGTAGGAGAGAATGGCGAGAAGGGTCCCTCCCAGGAGCAGTCCTCCCGTCAGACGGCTGCGAACAGCACGCGGCCCCGATATCATGGCTGCCGTCGGCGAGAGGGGACGGACGCAACTCGTAGGTTCGAATGGAGAAGTGTGTGTGTGTGTGTGTGTTTCGTATCAAGAATACTCACTCACGCACGAATGGAGAATTCTAACATGGCCTGTACCTGTGTCCGTGCGCCTTCGCGTTTCCCCCTCGCCCTTCCTTTATTATACACCGCTCCTCGGGCTCCCACCCACCCAGGATTAGTCTTCCGTCATACCAGAGAAGGTTGCTTCCCCCGCCAGGATTAGTCTTCCGTCTGCCTGCGGGAACACGCCAGCCGCCAGCCGTCTAGGTAGGGGTTGATTGATTGAGGGGCCCGAAAATCGCAAACAATCGGCCCCTCTACCTTCTATCTCCTCACGGGGCGGTGCGGGCCCGCCCCTACCTACCTATGTGTCAAGTGTCTCAAAAAACCGCTATCTATACTCGTTTATTCACGAGGCGACCCCAGCGGCCCGTGAGCTCTTGTCCCTCTGTCGTGCTGTGAAAACAGCAGGGCGGTGGGGCCGCGACGGCGGCGGAGCGGGCGGCAAGGCGGCCGAAGACCGGTCAGTACGCACTCGCCGTCTCCCATGCTGGGTGCTCCGACCGCGATTGCCCTCAGCCGCGAAGCTGTCGCGCTCACGCTTGCGTGCCGGCCGGCTGATGCTCGCGCTGCGGCCGCCTCGGTTGCTTCGTGCATCGCACGGGGCGACGGTGGCATTGAGGGCCGCCACGCCATCGATGTGAGCGGCGCTCGCGAGCTCGACCATCGTCACGAGCGCTTCGGGCACATCGTCAAGAAACGTACCCTTAGGTGGCGTTCAATCTGGCGCTGGCCGGTGCGGCCGACTCACCAGCGCTGGATATGCTCGCCGCGACCGCCGAGGCTGAGCTTCGCGAGCTCCGATGGCGGCGGCGCGGCTGGTCCAAGCCACGGTCGGCGTACACTCTGGTGCAGCTCGCCGAGAAGGCGGCGGCAGCTGGCCTCGCGGCGCCGCTCGGGCTGTTTGACATCATCGGCGAGATGCTGAGCGAGTGCGGTGAGTATTCCGAACTGGCTACGGACCTCCAGGCCGGCCGCTTTGGCCTCTCGTCGCCGCGGGCGGCGGCCTGGCTCTACCGCACCGCTCGAAAGCAGCCCAAGTGGTCCATGGGCGACGCCAGAGCTGCCGCGCAGCCTGCGGCGCCATGCGCGAGGCTGCCGCGGGGGGGCTCGCCTCTCGTGCTCGACCTGGGGTGTGGCTTTGGTGTCGGGGTGCTCACCGCTGCCGCAGCGAGCAGGCGCGACGGCGACGGCACTGCGTTCGTCGGCTGCGACCTCAGCCCGCTTGGCGTGGCTTTCGCGCGTGGCGTTGCCCGGCGTTGGCGCCTTGGCGACTCTGCCGCCTTCATGCACACCGACGCTGCCTCCGCCCTCGCCGCCGCCGCCGACGACCACCGACCACTAGCCTCGGCGCTGATCGCGTGCCCGACGCCTTACGCGGCAGCCGCGGCCGACTCGCGCAGCAGCGGCAATTCGCAGCTGCCGGAGGGCCTCGAGAGCGACGGGTTCCTCGGGCAGCCTCGACTGTTGCGCGCGGCGGCGAAGGCTTCGCCGCCATGCGCACACCGCGAGCCGCCCCTCGCACCGGTCAGCAGCAGCTCCTCCCGCTGCCTGTAGGCGATCGCGCCGGGCGGGACGCTGCTGCTCTCGTCCAACGCGGAAGACGTCGCGGTTCGCATGTCGCAGGCTGCGCTCGCCGCGGGGTTCGGGTTGCGGCCGGCCGCCGCCTCTTCGCCTCACCACTCCGCGAGTCGCGACGCTCTCCTCTCGCGCCGCTCGCGCCGCTGGAGAGAGGCGGGAGGCCAGCGGGCCGTCGGGGGCGCGTGGCGGATCGGCGCGAGTGGGTGGGAGCGCGGCGCGGGGGGAAGGTGGGGCGGTGCCGCGCGGGCAGTGGAGCGGCCAGCTTGGTCCGAGACCGAGCTGGCGCACGCCGTGGACCGGGCAGCGCTTCACAGGATGCTGCTTGTGAAGCCAGACGACGCCATGGCGCCCATGGCCATGCCAGACGCAGTCGGTTAACTAACCCAGCAAGGACCCCGTGTTGTTGCGGAAGTCACCACTAACCGCCTGTTTTTCAATGTACGTGTACTTTTAGCTTCCTGGGAGAAAAGGGAGAGGCAGAGGCGCGATTTCTAGGCCCTTGGGGGCCCTGCCACTCGGCGCTCTCTCAATGTATGTGTGTGTACTTATTTATAGCTTACTGGGAGAAAAGAGAGAGGGGGTTGTGTTCTCTAGGCCCCTTGGCTCTATTACGTACACTCCCGTAGGAGCATGATTTTTTTGCCGAAAACTCTTCAAGTTTTGCCTTTTCTCGAGAGAGATTTTACCAAATTGTGAATTGTGTGCTAGAGTGCATATGCTGTCCCGCGTCCCGGCGGCCAGCCACAAGTAAACGAAAAGGCCGCTGCCTTGGTTTCCCGCGTTTCCGCGGTCGAACGCAGGCTGAAGGGTAGTGGGGCAGACTTCAGCGCGATCCCACGGACTAGCGGGCCGCCCGCTCGGGAGGGCTTGCGTTGCGCGCGCGGTCGCTGGCGCACCATGAACTCCTCGAAGTTGAGGGTGCCCGAGCCGTTGAGGTCGAAGGCGTGAAATCGGCGGAGCAGGTTGCAGAGGCCCTTGGTGTCCAGGTCGAGGATCGGCGCCAGCTGCTTGACCTCGAAGGTCTGCGCCACCTCTCGCCCGCCCTCGTGCGCCACCAGGGAGAGCCACGCATCCTCGTACGAGTGGCCAGTGCATGGCACCCCGAGCGCCTCTGCCATCGCCGCGCGCACGTTCGACGCAAACAGGCGCGGGTCGGCGAGCTCCTCGTCGGTCGGAGCGTGCGGGGGCAGGTACTCGACAGTGAGCGAGTTTGCAGGCTGCAGCATTGCGTACAGGAAGATCTCGTACCCCCGCACCGCGCTCGACACGTCGACGGGTGTGTGGCCGTATCGGAGCAGCACCGGCTGGACCGGCTGGCCCACTCCAAAGGCGCCTGCCTTGAACTGGATGAGCGCCGCGCCGTTGGTGGTGGTCCCCTCGGGGAAGACGAGCAGGGGCGGCCAGCCGGGCTCCCGGCACCGAGCGCGAATCGTCTCCGCCGCCTTTGCGCGCGACTCGGCGGTCTGGCGGTCCACAAAGATGGATTGCATCGCCTTTGCCACCCGGCCAAAGATTGGGATCTTTGCGATTGCAGACTTGGAGAGGGCCATCGGCATCTCCTGGTACGTCAAGAAGAACATGTCGATGAGCGAGTAGTGCGGCGCCGCCACCAGCACGCGCGGCCGCTCTCTCAACGCTGCCGGGTGCTTGAGGACCGGCACCCACCAATAGCCTAGGCACCAGAGGGCGACGCGAGAGAGCAGCCGTACCGGATAGATCACCGCGCGCCGCGCTGGGCCGAGCGGACGCGTCTCATCCGCTCCGATGGTGGCGACCACCGCGAGCGTCCCCACCACCGGCAGAGAGACGAGGAGCACCGCCACTCGCAAGGGAAAGAGCGTGACGCTGCACAGAGCCATGCGCAGGTAGTCGCCCTTCGAGAAGCTGAGCGGCCGCTTGCCAAACGGGTTGGTCACACGGGGCACCCGCTCGGCGATGTGCACCCTGGAGCTCGACTCCCGTTTCGCAACCTGCAGGGCGCGCCTCGGGCGCGCGGGGATCCCCGGACGGTGGGCCGGCCACACCAGGTACGTGGCATAGGCGTAGGCGACGAGGCTGGCGGCGATGGCGGCCCAGCCGCTGTCCAAGCGCGAGGCCGCCTGCAGAAGCGATCGCTTCGTGGTGGACACGAAGCCCTCGGCGGTTCGCTGCCACGCGGCGAGCATGTGGCCAGAGGACGGACGACGGCCGATGAGTGTAGTTGGCTGGGGATCGGTGAGCGACTTTCTTTTTCGCATCTGGTGCCCATAGATAGGGGGTCTGTTGACCACGGTGACGCCCTATGCAATAGGTAGGTAGGTCCGGTTTTCCGCCCCAGAGAAAAAGAAAGAAAGAAAGAAAACACACAACCCAAGGGAGGGATGGGAGAACGGCACGCCTGCGCGATCGCGTATTATGATCGGTGTGAAAACAGCATAGTAGGTGTGAATATAGTAAGTAGTACATGCCCCTGTGAGCTCAGGCAGTCCTCTAGTGTGCCTGGACTTGGGTCTTGGCCTGAGCAAATAGTAGCGTTTGGGGCGTGAATTTAGCCGAAGTGGACCTTGCCCAGCAAGGTCCACCAGAGGCCATGTGTCGGGGCAGCCACAAGCGGGCTGGGCATGCATGGGCGAGTCGACCTGACAGGCCGCTCGCTGCCCCAACTCGACTTAGCCACGGACTTGGCTCACACCCAGGTCGTTGTACTTCAAGGCTAAGAGTGAGTAGGACAAAAGAGTTTTCCCAGCGCGAGGCCATGCTCCCACGCGCTGCTCTCGGCGA
The DNA here is from genome assembly GCF_000372725.1 of Emiliania huxleyi CCMP1516. NCBI lineage: Eukaryota > Haptophyta > Isochrysidales > Noelaerhabdaceae > Emiliania > Emiliania huxleyi. The sequence continues at coordinate 5,851 of NW_005198972.1, forward strand.
TTCCGGACTTCCCCCTTCGCGCCTTCCACACCGGCGTGTGTGCTTCGCAAGGAGGGTCCGGGGCTCACAGCATCAGAGCCCGGAGCCGTGTCCGATAACACTACCTCTCGCAGCACGCCGCCACCACACAGGGATTTTAAGGAGAGGAGTGTGGTGCGCTAGCCGTCGCCCACCCTGGGGAGTCTGCCTCTTCGTATCTCTTTTCGCAGTCTCTCGCCGCTTCTCGCTGCAACCTTCATGCCACCTCGCGGCCGTCCCACTCTCGTCGGTCTCTCCCTTGTCACTTCCTCCTCTGTCGCGTCGTTCCCCAGAGAAGGCCCTGCAACAGGAAGGTGCTGCGTCTTTTTTCGCTTCGCTGCCTGGGGAACCGGAGGTGAGTTGCTTGCTTTGCCAACCCCATACGTGTGTATGCTATTCCTGCTCGCCGCATCGCCGCCGCCGCTCCGGCGCGCTCCGCCGGTCATGCTAAGCTCCGCGACGACGGCCAAGTCGGCGCTGCGCGCTGCATTGGCGGCCTCGGACGGAGAGCCCAAGGCTCCGGAGGTGCTGGCAGCCATCACAGAGCTGGAGCCGTTTAGTATACCCGAGCCGGCGCTATCGCCGCTGTGGGCCGGCGACTGGCGGGTGATCACCAAGCCCGACTTTCCTGACTCGCTTGGCCGGGACGCCGCCGGCCGTTACAAGTTCTCGCTCGGCCGGGCCTCGTTCAACATGTTTGCACCGCAGATGCTGCCGGTTGCCATCGACTCGATCCTCAACCCGTCGTCCGCGCCGGCTCCCGGCTCGCCCGGGGCATACGAGGTGATCGTCAAGTTGGACTTGCTGCTTCCCGACGCGTCGCCGCTGGCCGCAACCATGGAGAACGTCGCTGAGTGCACGCCGGTCGACGGCAACCCGGGACGAATGGCCGTCAAGTTCGGCGGCGGCTGCCTCAGGCCGGCGGACGGCGCACCCTCCGAGGCGTGGCGCGACACCTTTGCCGCGCCGGGCTCGAGCGCCGATCTCTCGCGCATGCAGCGCTTCCAGTTGTGGGTGGCGGTGAGTGGCCACCACAGCAGCTGCACGTCCCTTGCTCCCAGCCCCAACTGCCCAGCCCGTCTCGCCGCTCATGCCTGTGTGCTTGCGACTGACGCAGCGTCGGCTCTTCGGGCTGCGGCGAGCGGAGGAGGTCACCGCCGACGGCACCATGACGTACGAGATGCCCCGGGCGCCAGAGGGCTACCTCGACATCCTCTTCCTCGACGAAGACCTGAGGGTGACGCGCGGCAACAGAGGCTCCATCGTCATCGCCGAGCGGCTGCCGGGCTGATGCGCCGAGGGGCCATGGGCGGAAGCGTGCAGCGTGTGGTACACGAAAAAAGGAAGAAGGCACAAACAGCGAAAATGGGTAGAATATGTGGTTTTGCTTCGATAAATGTGGAGAAGCGACAAAAGGGTTTCAAAAGCGAGCGGCGTGTGGTATGAAGAAAGGAAGTAGGCAAACAGCGAATGTGGAGAATATGTGGTTTTGCTTCGATAAAGAAAGAAAACAGACAACCCAAGGGAGGGATAGGAGGACGCTGGACGGCACGCCGCCACCACACTTTGCTTCGACAGAGATTCGAAGCGTCCCGCCCTACGTCAGTAGGTCGAGGTCCGGGCTCCCCTACTCCCATGTTGACGAAGTAGACAGCTCCTTCCCGAGCATTGAAATGTGTGCAGAGGGCCTGGTAGATGACCGGACCAAAGCACTGCACACCGGAACCAAACACTGCATGCACTTGCCCGCTTCCGGCCCCGCTGTGCTCTTGGAATGCAGGTTGCAGCGTTGCACGGCACAGGCAGTGCGGCACACGCTGATGCTCGGTCATCATCACCTCCGTGCTTGTCCCTGCAGCCATACCGCGTCAGTTAGCACTGTAGGCGAGAGCACCGCACTTGTTGCAGCTGCCGAGGGTTGCACGCGTAACTGCTGTGGGCGCCCGCGAGAGGCACGCCCCATGTTTTTTTTTTGCCCCATGTTTTGTTCTCGGTACCTCCTGTCTCGGAGTTTTGTTAGTATCGAGGTCTCGGGAGTTTTGTGCGCGATAAATTCGTGCCGTCCGCGGCGAGCCGAGCCAGGCCACGGCGCTCGGCCTCCTGAGAGAAGACCATCCCGGACGGCAGTGACAATTTACCCGACGTCAATCGTCGACGGCAAGCTCGAGAACTGCGCCTCCAAAGTCGCCCAGATTCGCCTCTCGCGGCGCGCTGAGTTAGTATCGCCGGTGCGCCACCAGCTCTGCTCCACAGCAGGGCATGCCTGACTGGCTCCTGCTAGCCGTGCGTCCTGGTGGCATCCATTGCCAGCTCAGGTAGCCTCAGGAGGTCGCCTCGCGCACGACTCGGCGCCGCACAGCACCGCTCCGCGTTACTACCGAGTTAGTATCGTCGACCCACAGTGACTGCTCTTCTGTAGGTGGAGCCGACAATTGCCGGCCGGGTCGGCCCCGCCGGCCCCATCGCCGCCGCCGGCGGCCTCGGCGGACCATCCGGCGCGCCGCGCGCCCGACGGGGAGGCGTTCACCACTCCTGGATCCTCACCCTGCCACGCCTTCGTGCAGACGCCGTGGCACCCACCTCAGGCGCCGCTCGGACTCGGTTGACGGCCGCCCAAGTGCTTGGCTCGTGCCCAGCCGACCGGCAGGCGATGCCCACTCGCTGCTAGGCTAATCTCGGGCTGTCTTGCGGCGGTGTGGTGCCGTGAAGGGCACCCGGCACAAAACTACGATAGTTAGTACCGTGCGGGGGCAGTGCATTAATTCTGTCAAAAATCCAAATCTGCTCCGTGGAGCTTATTGAGCTAGGATCATACGTCCGGGAGGCCCCTCATGCGTGCCGTAACGAGCCACGGTGCTGGTATGACTCTGTTCACGTTCACACCTCTTCAATAGCGCAAAACTCCGATACTGGAGGTATTGCAATATGAAAGAAAAGATGCCACGTCTCCCGCAGAGCACAGGGAGTTGTGTGGTGGCGGCGTGCCGTCCTCCCATCCCTCCCTTGGGTTGTCTGTTTTCTTTCTTTCTTTAGAGAATTACTCCCATTCCCTCCCTTGGTATGTCTGTTTGCTTTCTTTCTTTCAGAGAATTACGCGCACCAACTCCAATCACGTAGAACTCCAATTAAACAAAAACTCAGGCGAAGAAGAATCTGGCATAGCGTGAAAGCCCCGCGAAGCGTTCACCGTCGTCTTGTATTCATTCCAAGCACTTGGTCTGCTGTGAGACAGGCTGGGGACGGCGGTGCTGATAGTGGTGGCTGTGAGTCGCTCGCCGGATGCGCGAATAGGAGGCTCTCGGGCGGCGTGGCGTGGGGGGTGGGCGGTCGCGCGGTTCCGGCCTCGGTCGAGTCGGGGGGCCGGTCAGGCGAGAGGCTGGCAGCCACCGTCTCGGCGCCGCAGGCACTGGTAGGACGATTGCGTTATCCCGCAGCAGATCCGGCCCACCCCGAAAGAATGGGCCTCCGCATCGTTCCAGACCTCATGGGTACAGTCAGGCAGGTGGGACGAGAGGGAAGAGCAAGGCGATCAGCGGGTCACAGAGCTGGACGATGGCGTCCAAGCGCAAGGCGGCCGCCGAGCATACGGAGGCGCAGCAGCCAGGCGCCGGCCGGAGCATGCGGCAGCGCAAGAATCAGGGCCCGTACGTGGACGACGACCCCAGCCTGCTCGCGTCGCTCGCGTATCTCGAGGCGGAGCACACTGCCCGCCCGTACCGCGTCGACCAAGAGGCGGCCACGATGGCGGGCTTGCAGCCGCACAAGCTGCACCCGTTCGAGCGTGCGTGCACCGCGCTCCCCGCCAAGCTCAAGCAAAACGCCGCCCGGCTCACCACAATCCGCAACCACATCCTCGGTCGGGCTCAAAAGACACCATCCAAGTTCCTCACGCTTGCGGACGCGATCCGCGGGCTGGGGAGCGAGTTTCGCGGCTCGGGGGCGCACGCCGCGGATGCCGCCTCCGTCTACACCTGCCTCAATCACCACAACTACATCAACGTCGGAGTGATGGACGACCACCCGCAGCGGCTGCTCGGCCGCGCCGGCGGGGGGTGCGCTGCGGGCTTTCCTGAGGGCACGCGGCTGAGGGTAGTGGTCATCGGCGCCGGCGCGTCGGGGCTCGCGGCAGCGAGGCAGCTCGCCCTGCACGGGCACGAGGTGATCGTCCTTGAGGGGCGAGAGCGGATCGGTGCGCGGAGAAGTGCAGGTGCGGGTGGCCGCAGACCCGCCCGCACACGAGGGCATGGGTGTGCGTCTAGGCGGGCGGGTGCACACGGCGAGCGTGCGGGGCGCGAGCGTCGACCTCGGCGCCATGGTCGTGACGGGCGTGCCCGGCAACCCGATGGCGGCGCTCGCGCGGCAGACAAAGTGAGCGGGAGGCCGAGGGGGAGAGAGGCCGAGGGAGAGAGAGGCCGAGGGGGAGGGGGCTGCGGGCCAGTTCATGCGCAGCCTTGCAGCCTCTCGCCACCGCTTGGGCGCAGTCTCGAGGCGGGACGAGGGCGCCTCACTCCTCGCTGCCGCGGCTAGGTCTCGCATGCACCTCATCTCGAGAGGATGCCGCATCTACGCCGCCGACGGGCGCAGCCCTCCGGCCGAGCTTCTGCCCGGGCCCCGAGGTGCCGTGGGGTGAATCGAGATTGCCCGAGCTGTAGGCAGCCCGTGGACGACGAGCTCGACACGGCGGGGAGGCAGCGGCGGGGACGCGGCCAGAGGGCCGCCCTCCTCGCGACGCGTCCCCGACACGTGCCCGTAGGCGATGGAGCAGGAGTGGAACGGCCTGCTGGATGAGTGCAAGGCGACTTGCCGCCCCGAGCCGGCGCCCGACGCATCGCTCGGCGCGACCCTGCGCAGGATGGTGCGCGAGCGGCGCGAGAAGTGGCGCGCGGCGCTCGACGAGCGGCCCGCGGCACGCACATGCCGTGCACGCGTCTCTTTTGCTGCGCGGTAGGCGCGGCCTAGCGCAGCGGATCTCGGCGGCGCGCGCCGAGAGCGGCGTCGCGCGCGCGCGGGACGAGGCGGGAGCGTGCGCCGTCTCTCCACACCGGTGTGAGGAGTGCAAGCAGTGCTTCCTCACGGTGGACAAGCTCGACCGCCACCGGCTCTGCTGCTTGCCCGACCCGTCCGGCGTGGTCGTGCGCTCGGAGAAGGCCTTCTCGGGCTACGAGGGCGTCGTCTCGTCTCAGATCCGAGACAAGTGGGAGGCGTTCCTCGTCTCGGACCACGGGTACGGCCGCAAGCGGCGCCGCATCGGCGAGACGTACGAGACGGCCGAGGCGGCGGCGCGCGCCTACGCCACCGCGTGCCGGGAGATGCTGCACGCCGAGGCGGCGGCGCAGGCGGAGGCGGCGGCGCAGGCGGAGGCGGCGGCGCAGGCGGAGGCGGCGGCGCAGGCGGAGGCGGCGGCGCAGGGCGAGCCAGAGGTCGAGGCGCGGCCTTACGACGGCGGGCCGGCGGCCGGCGCCCCCGCAGTCTCGGCTGAGCCGCAGCCCTCTCGGCCGTAGGTGGCTAGCCAGGTAGGCCACAGCCAAGGAGACTTACCGCCGCCGGAGCCGCCGCCGCCGGAGCCGGAGGGAGAAGTTGTGCGGCCGAAGTCTGAGCCGGCGGCGCCGTCAGCGCCGGAGGAGGCGCCGGCGCCGACAATGCCGGAGGAGGCGCCGGCGCCAACGGCGACAGAGGAGGCGTCGTTTCTGTCGGCGCCGCCATCGCCGCCGGCCGACGACGAGGTTGGCGCGGGAGGCGGCGGGCGGGTGCAAGAAGAGTCTCTTTCTCGCTCGGAGGCGGGGGCGCAACTTATCAGGAGGCGGTTCTCAGT
>NW_005198972.1:11780-16726 GCF_000372725.1 Emiliania huxleyi CCMP1516
GCGCAAGTATGGGAGGGAGCGGCGGACGAGGCGGCGGCATGGCGGGCGATGCACCGCCCGGGTTGCCGTCCGCCGCCGCCCCCAAAGGGCCGCCGGAGGCCGCGTCCGCTCCGGCCCCGCCTCGTGTGGAGGCCCCGCCTGCGGCTCCCGCCCCCGCGGCGTCGGGCGGGAGGACCGCAGGGAGGACCGTCTCGTTTAGCTGCTCGAGCTGCGCCAAGAAGCTCATCCTGCGCCTGAGCGCCTCGCAGCTCGCCTCGCCCACGCCCATCACCTGCTCGTGCTCGAGCTGCGGCTCCGTCTTGAAAATCAACCTGCCGCCCTCCGACAAGGCGAAGCCGAAGCCGCCGCCGCTGCCACCGCCGAGCGCCGCGGCGCCGGGGCCGTCTTCGCTCCGCCCCCCGCCCGCGCCCAAGCCGGCCAAGGGCGGCGCAGCGCCGAGCGCGGCGCCGAAGACGGTTGAGCGCACCTTCCAGTGCTCGTGCGTGAGCTGCGGCGCCAAGCTCCGCTTCACGCTCTCCTGCCCTCCCAACGCGTGCACCGCCTCCACCAAGTGCGCGATGTGCCACGCCGAGCTGCGCGTGCGCATCCCCTCGCTCAAGCCGCCCGCGCCAGGCGCCGATCCGTCCCCCGGCGCCAGCAGCGAGCGGACCCGCGCGTGGGCGTGCGGCGTGCGGGACGCCGCCTTCGCCGAGGAGGAGCGGGAGGACACGGAGGCGCCGCTGCCGCTGCCCGAGGCGCTGCTGCACTGGCATTGGGCCAACCTAGAGTACGCCAACGGGACGCAGCTCCACTCCCTCTCCAACCGCTGGTGGGACGCCGACGACGAGTTCGACTTCGGAGGCGGCCACTACCTGCTGCCCGACGGGTACGGCGGGCTGCTGCGCAAGGTGTGCACGGCCGCACCACCCACGGCCCGCACGCGTCCCACTTACCGGCGCGCCCCAGACCTGGCACCCCCCCCCCCCCCTCCCCCCAGGTGGCTGCTGGCCTCGACATCCGGCTTGGGCACGAGGTGAGGGCGTCTCGAGAAGGGGCGTCCGTGACACAACGACGCGCCCGTGACACGCCCCCCCCTCCCCTCCCCAAGGTCAAGACGGTCAAGAAGGAGCCGCGCGGCGTGCTCGTCGAGGCGGTCAACGGAGGCAGCCCGGTCATCTTCACGGCGGACGTCGCCATCTGCTCGCTCCCGCTGGGCGTGCTCAAGGCCGGCGCGGTGGTGTTCGAGCCGCCGCTCCCGCCGCGCAAGCAGGAGCCGCGCCGCGCCGCAGCTGCCGCGCCGCTCCTCTGCCCCTCCGGGATCTTGTGGAGCCGCACGGCCAGAGAGCCTTCTCAGCCGCTCCCCGCCGCCGCGCAGGAGGCGATCGAGCGACTCGGCTTCGGGTCGCTCAACAAGGTGCTGCTCGGCTTCGAGCGGCCCTTTTGGGAGGAGCGCGAGGGCGGCCGCGACTTTTGGGGGTGGACGGCGCCCAACGGGCGCAGGCGCGGCGAGGCCTTCCAGTTTTGGAACCTGCAGCGCTCCACGGGACGGCCTCTGCTGCTGGTGCTCCACGCCGGCCGCGCGGCGCTTCGCAAGGCGCGCGCCCCTCTGCGCGAGGCGCCCGGTGGGCAAGAGGCACCGCCGCCCCTCCAGCCGCCCCCCGTCGCCGCCGGCAGGAGGACACGCGCGAGGAGGCGAAGGAGGCCGCCATCCGCGCGACGATGGACGCTCTGCGCGCCATCTTTGGGGAGGAGGCCGTGCCGGCGCCGACGCTCAAGCTGGCCACCCAGTGGGAGCACGAGCACTTTTCGCGCGGCGTCTACTCGCACGTCGCCGTCGGCGCGACGGCGCGCGACTACGACGTGCTCGCCGAGCCGCTGTGGGGCGACTCGCTCCTCTTCGCGGGCGAGGCGACCTCGCGCGAGCACCCGGCGACGGTTGCAGGCGGCCCGGTCCACGCATGGCGCGCGGCCCACCGCCTCCAGCGCTCCTTCAGGCGTCCGTCTGCGCGCGAATAGGTGCCTTCCTCAGCGGCTTGCGCGAGGCCGGCCGGATTGATTGCGCGCTGCACCCGAAGCTGCCGACGCAGCCGGCCGCCGCGCTGGCGCGGCGAGGCAGCGCGCCACGGCCTCCGGCAGCGGCGCCCGCGCCGCCCGCGCCGCCCGCGCCGCCCGCGCCGCCCGCGCCCGCCGCGCCAGTGGCGCCCGCCGCGGCAAGCCCCGCGCCCGCCGCGCCCGCCGCCCCAGTGGCGTTGGAGCGTCCTGTGGCAGCGGAGCGCCCGGCCGCTGTGCCTGCGCTGCCCGTTGCGCCGCCGCCCGCCGGGTTTCCTGATGCACTGGCGGCCGCGTCGAGCACGCAAGCCGCGCCGCAAGTTGCTGTCGCGGCGGGAGAGCCGCGCCCCGGCGTGCTCTCTGTTGGGTAGGCACGCGACGCGGCACAGGGGCAGTGCCAGGCGCGCGTGCGCGCGCGATCTGCCGCGAGGCGTAATCTCATGGCATGCGGTGTGCGCATACTTCATACTACAATGGAGCTGTCCGGCTGTTCGCAGAGAGGGAGGACGATCCAGCGCGATACCTCATACAGATACACATACGTACTTCGGACGGAACGTCGTGTTGTTGGGCCGTGTCGCGCTGACTAGAGGCTTTTCGTGAGACCGTGTTGGTTCATGGTTGGCCGCGAGAGATCTAGCTCCCGAAAGGCGAAACCGTCGAGCCGTAGAGACAAGAGAGCTCTAGCGCTCCCGAAACCGTCGCGCGGGAAGCGGGATCGGGGGTGTCAACATACAACAACACGACGTTTCCCCCACGAGCACGACACAGAGAGGCGACCGCGTGGCACGTGCATCGTGCTGCATGTGGCACTTAATCTTAAACTTACTGACAGACAGGGCCGGGGGGGGGCGCGCGGGGGGGGGGGGGGGCACGTACCCCCCTTGCACCTGAATGGGGGAAGTCCCTAGGGAAGTCCGAACCGCGTGGCTTGTGTGGCCGCCGAGGCAATCACTACACTGCCTGGATTCGCCTTGCAAGCCTCGTCGGACTCGGAGGTGCCAGATGGCGCGCTTCGCGCGCTTTCCGCTTTCCAGAGCGGCTCCCGTATCAACCTGTACCCACCTACCGGTACCTGGGTACCCAGCCCTATCCGACTCTCCCCTGGGCAAGTCGCGCCGATTCAGCAGGCCTGGGTGCGAGCTCTCATCGCGCTCGTGCCGTCGCGCCTCGAGCACGACTCGCACGGCAGGGTGGCAGCGGCCGACGCTGCAGGGGCCCATGATGCAATCCGACCCTCCACCGATCGCGGGCAGCGTCCAAGTCGGCTCCGAGCTGTGGCGCTCGCTCGGCCAGATCCACACGCGCGCTAACGCCCACCGCGAGCAGTTGGAGAATGCCATGTCAGCGGGCGCCTCATGCATCACCTTCGAGCTCGCGCGACCGGCCAAACTCGGTGCAAGCGACGGCGCGGGCGACATGCTCTGCGTGTTCACCGACACGGCAATCGACCTCTCCGTGGCCCTTGATATTGGCCACTCCAAAGAAAAGGACGCGGCTGCACCGGTTGTGCGCAACAAGGGCGCGCTCAACAACTTTGGCATCGGCCTCAAGGTGTTTCAAGCGTCGCTCGGCCTCCAGACGCAGGTCACCATCTTCACCTACCAGCGCTTCGCGGACGGCGGCGAGGTCCTGGTCGCGGCGCGCATGGGCAGCGCCATCGACGCGCACTTTGCTGCCCTCTCCAAGGGCAAGGTCGTGCACATGGGGCGCATCATCGTCAGGCTGCTGAAGGCCGCAAACGGCGAGCTCTCCTTCGACTGGGGCGCCGCGGCCGACGAGGCAAAGGCGGCCGAGAACAAGGCGGCCATGCTCGGTGCGCACTCGCCGTGGGCCTCGGAGGCGGCGGCGCTGCGTCCGATGCGCCAGCTGATGCAGCTGGTGCGCGAGCAGCAAAAGTCGCGCGGCACGCTCTTCGTCTATCACACCGACGGCTCGGTACCCTTGCCGTACCGTCTGGTGCACCCTATCGCGGGCGCCGACGGGAGTGAGAGCGACGACGACGACGACGACGCGGACATGGCTGTGTGCGTGAAGGTGGAGGCCGAGGACGACGCCGCCGCCGACGATCTCGAGGAGGTGCATGAGGCGGAGCTTGTCGCGCCGCCGCCGCGGCTCGCGCCGCGGCTCGAGGTGTGCGACAAGGACGGCACCTGGAAGGACGTCGCGCGCTGCATCGAGAGGTCGTACATAGCGGACGACGTGGGCGCCCTCCACGCGCTCGCTGCGGCGGAGGGCGCGCCGCTGCCGGCCGCACCGGCGATGCCGCGCGTGAGCGTGCAGGGCCTCGTGCTGAGCTTTGCGGAGCACGCGTGGTGCGCCGAGCAGCGGCGCGACGGTGCCGCTGTCGGTGCCTTCTTCCCCATCCGCGTGCAGGGCGTCGACACGCCAATCGCGTTCGCGCGCTGCGTGCATATGGATCTGCGCAACGAGGAGCGCCGCCAGCGCGGCTCGACGACGGCCCCGCGGCTGTGGCTGCACAAGCAGCTGCGCGACGGCGCCTTCTTCGTCTTGCACGGGCGCAAGGTCGTCAACGACGAGGCGAGTGCCATGTGGCACGGCGGCTGCTTCGAGGAGGCGACCTCCAAGTTCGATCCTTTCCTCAAGCTGGCCATCCACGGCGGGCAGGGCGAGATGAACTACGCCAAGTACGGGCTGCTGAAGGAGTACTGGGCGGCGGGCTGCGACGAGGCGGCGGCCGCCCCGCTCCCGCCCGAGCTGCAGTACGCGAACGCCAAGAAGTGGAAGCCAAAGGCGTCGCACCTGTGGCCAAAGGTTGGCGCGGGCGTGCTCGCGCTGGTGCACCTCTCGCCCGAGTTCTTCGAACTCGACCCGTCCAAGACGCGCGTGCTGCGGCGCGACGGCGGTGAGGCCACGACCAACCTCACGCTGGGAAGCCTCGTCAGCGCGATTCGCAC
>NW_005198972.1:16826-18248 GCF_000372725.1 Emiliania huxleyi CCMP1516
GTCCAGCAAGCGCGTGGCGCGCAGCAAGCCAGCGCACGCCGACGCGCACGACGCGATCCAATTCCGCAAGGCGGCCAAGGCGGCCTACCGCGAGCAGAACGACGCCATCTGTCGCAGCAAGCTCTCGGGCGACATGTTGCTCGAGCTGCAGGCGTACCGCAAGGCGTTTGAGGCACTCGACCGCGTGCTCAAGTAGGGGTAGACCTATATACACCCGGAGGTCAATCTGCATCGCTCTAGCGTCTACGTCAGTGTGTATTGGGTGGTGTTTGTGCCGCTCGGGTCTCTTGGTAGTTAGTTAGAGGGGCCTGCTGCGGCGCTGCGGCCTGGCCGTGGCGCGCCCTGCGGCGGCCGGGGCCGGCCGGCCGCCTGCGCGCGGTGTGTGGACCGCTGCGCCGTCCTCGCCACGCCCACGGCGCCAGCGCGCGCAACTGGCCTCAAAGCTCCAACTCGCGCGCACGCCCTCGCGGCATGCCGCATCGTCAGAGGATACACATACAAAACACACAGCTTAAAACGCACAGCATACAGACAGGGGGACACACGTCCCTAAATCCCATCTCGTCTCAGAGTTTGACCGTTTTCTTTATTTATTAGCATACAGACAGAGCACAGAGAGGTGTGAGCTGTGACAGGTGTCCCTGTCCGATCCCGTTCCACCGGCGAGAAAGCGTGTTGTCCCTCTGAACGCGAGAGAAAAACACGCGAAAGGTGAAGATGCACAGCCCTTCGGCAAAGGGCACAACCATCGCCGCGCCGACCGCCGTGAAGCGTGATCCGTGAACGCATAATGAGAGAGACGATTTACAACGTCAACATCGAACATGAACGTCAGGAACGAGAACGAAGGGGCACTGCGGGTCGCACAACACGATTGAGACAGAATCTTCCCAGCTCTTCGGCCTGGCCGTCCCCCCATCCCTTAATTGTTTTCACGAAAGAAGATAGAGGGACAGGGGCTTACACGAAGCTCGGCGCGCGCTGCGCCGCGCTGGGGGCAGGCGGGGGCAGACCACTCGATCAGAGACCATGCTAGATTTGGCGCAGCAGCGAGAGAGAGAACACGTACAGCTCTAGAAAGGCAGCTCAACGCCCGCGAGGGCGGCGCCGTCCTTGACGATAAGGCCGAGCTGCTCGTAGGTGCCCATGCCGGACACCTATGAAGTGTCGGGATAAACGTCGTCGAACAGCCGCGTGGGGAAAAAGGGGGCCACTTCGCATCTCCGTGTCTCCTAGGTAGGGGCCCACGGTATGGAAAGAGCAAGGCCCTTGCACACGGGTGAGCAGTGTGCGTGCGTGCGTTGTGCGTGTGTGTCTGCGTGCGTGTCTGCGTGCGTGTGCGCGTGTCTGCGCATGTCTGTGTGCGACAGGCACCTTCTGCGCCATGAGCTCGCCGAGCACGGCGATCATCGCGAGGCGGCC
>NW_005198972.1:19173-21188 GCF_000372725.1 Emiliania huxleyi CCMP1516
GAGGAAGGTTGGGATCTCGCCGGGCTCCTTGGTGTAGTCTTGCTTGGCAATCGTGAGCTCGTGCACGCCGACGAGCGCAATGATTTGGAGCCAGCCCGCAGCCGGAACCGAGTCAATCGCGGCGATGCCGCCCGGGATGTCGTCGAAGTGGAGGCCGAGCGACGGGGACAGCAGCTGGTGCGTAGGCTGGAAGAGCTGCGAGCGGCGGCGGGGAGGCGGCGTCAGGCTGCAGGGACGGGCGGTGTTGCGGCCGCCGCACGCGCGCGCAATAGGGTGGCAGCGGTAGCAGGGCGGCGCGCGCCTCGTTGGGCCCAACAGTCATGCCAAGGAAGGCGACCATGCACACGCGGCCGTGCTTGATCTCGACGCAGCGGCGGCGGTACAGCGACGCCTCATCCGCGCCAAGGCCAAGCGGGTCCCACACCTTGCCCTCGGGTGTGCCACCGAAGATCGGGTCGTTGATGCCGCCAACCAGGTCCTCGACCGCCATGGTCGGGCTGGGCCCCATGCGGGTCGGCCGCAGCACCGGCGCGCCGGAGAAGGACAGGGGAGCCGCGGAGAGGGACAGCATTGTCTGCGGGGCGCGGGGCGCAGAGAGGAGGTTGGCGGCGAGTCCCGCTGGACCTTAAGGGGCGCTCTGGGAGAGCAACAGCGCGCGCAGCGGCCGGGAGCCTGGCCCTCAGGCGCGCGGGGCAGAGCTGCACAGCTCGCCAGATTCGGGCAGCAGAGGGTGGGCGCCGCCGCGCCGTGTGCTCTGGCGAGCTCGAGCGCTGCGGCGCCGCACGCGGCCGCGGTGCCGGCTGCGCGGCGCCGGCGTGTGCTGTGTGGAGCGTCTCACTCGGAGAGGGGAGAGCGCGAGGCGCGGTGCGATGAAATGTGCGGAGCTCACGACTGCGAGCAGGGGCAGAAATTGCGAATCTGGAGAAGCCGAAAGAAGAAACGCGACTGCCGCCTAGCAGACCCACGGCGGAGGCCTACTCCGCTCTCCTAAAAACCAATGCCTAATCCGGAGTCTATATACACACGGGCCTCACGGGGATAGAGATGGGCGAAAAGAAGCGACGAGCGGGTCCCTCCCCGTCCGACCAAGCGCCAAGGCCCATCCAGATCACTGCGAAAAGAATGTCGGGTGTATCGTTCGGGCACTTCGCATGCCTGCGGCCGCAGGCAAGGAAGGCGAGCTTCCTGGCGTCGTTGCCAAGCGCCGACATGCCAAAAGACACCTCGCAGCGCGCGTGACGTGACCGAAGCGGCACGCCTCGGCGCCGCGGGAGCAGCCAGCCGGTCGACGTCGGCACCAAGCGCACGGCCGCCGGGCGCCTCCGAACCGACAGGGGCGCCGCGGCAGTAGAGAGCACTCCACCCGCCATACCGTTGATTGAGGCGCCGTGTAGTCAGTCAGGGAGCTGTGCTCCAAAAGAATTTCGCGCTGACTTCGGGCATTCGCCGGCGGCGGCAGGGGCGCAAGCATTTGTGTTGTTGGTTGGGAGTGTGTCTGTGATCCGATCACCATGGCGACACGAAATCTCGGGACGATGTCGGACTCGGTCCTGCAAGACTACCACACCAGGCGGCATACGAGCGGCCTGAATACCGAGGAACTCGAGGCGCCACTCGCGCTCGTCCACAGCACGAGCCGAATCAATTGGCTGACTGCACGATACGACCCCGACGACTCGCAGCGGCTGCAGCTGCTCGCCACGGGCGAGGGTGGGTTTGAAGAGCTACTGGGCAGCCTCGACGACAACCTCGTCATTTACGGCTGCTTCATGTTTGCGGCGGCCAATCAGGTCAAGTGCGCATTTGTGAGCTGGGTTGGCGAGGGTGTGAGCGGTCTCGAGCGCGCACGCGTGAGCATGCACCGAAGCGACATGCAGGCCTTCGTGCAGCCTGTGGCGTCCTTCGACATCCAGGAGCGCGAGGTGCCAGCTGCTCTCTCGGCCGCTGTCAAGGCGTCGATCGCGACTCAGGTGGGCGCGTCTCTCCTCTCCTACGATGGCCTCGCGCACATCTCG
>NW_005198972.1:21288-49964 GCF_000372725.1 Emiliania huxleyi CCMP1516
AACACTTCAAGCAGCTCTTTGCCATGCACGGCAACTACGACTTTGCCGAGGGCGGCGGGGAGGAGGAGGCAGAGGCGGAGCAGGCGGCCCAGGCGCCACCGGGCGGGGGCGGGGGCGAGGGCCGGGCGACCGCGCCAACGACGCAAGCAGTGGCAGCGGCAGCGCCGGCGGCAGAGGCGGCGGCTGAGGCGGTGGCAGAGGCGGCGGTGCCGGAGGAGGAGCCGGAGGAGCCGACGTGCCGGAGCCGTCTCCCGGCGAGCAGGCGAGGCTGGCGCGTCCTCGACACGCCTTGAGTTGCGTCCATAGGCACTATGTCTACGGCGAGCTGCGCATCCCCTTCGAAGCGGAGGTCGGCCATCTGCCCGCTCTGTGTGTGGCTCGAGTTCTGTCTCACTCCAGCGGCGGCTGGTTGGTAGGACGGGTGGATGCGCGTTCGTGAGACGTCGCTGCCGCAAAATTGGCTGCTGCTGAGCTACTCGCGGGCCGACCCCGACTTGGTCGAGATTGTCGGCGAGGGAGACGACGGCCTCGCCGCGCTGCGCGCCGCTGCTTGCGACTCCGGCCGCGTCTACTGGGCCTTCTTCCTGGTCGTGGGCGTCGACACCCGCCGCGGCGTCGTCTCGCGCCGGCCAAAGTACGTATTTGCGACGGTGGGCGGGGCGGAGGTGGACGTGCGCACGCGGACGCGGGCGCTGCTGCACACGGGTGCGGTCGGCGCGGTGCTGCAGGAGGCACACCTCCACTGCGAGGTGGAGTCGGCGGAGGAGCTCAGTGACGCAGCCGTGGCGGCCCGGCTGGCGCAGATAGGGGGCGCGCACCGGCCAAACGGCTACGACTTCGGCGACGGCGGCGGGGCGGTTCGGGTGGAGGAGGAGTGAAGGTCGGGTGGAGGAGGAGTGAGGAGCGGCGTGCTCGTCGAGCGTGCTCGTAAGAGAGCCACGGCAGAGGCGGCGGCGGGGGCACTACGGAAGAGGTTCTCGTTGGGCGTGCCCAAGCTGCGCAGCGCGGAGGTGGTCGGTCCTGTTGTGAGAGTGCTCTCATGTGCCGCACGAGCCGCGATAGTGCCGAGATACCGGCGGCGCCCGCATGGGGCCACGGCGTCGCTCGAGTGCGCCTGAGAGAAGCGAGAGGGTGCTTTATGTTGTGCGCCCCCCGGCGGTTCCGGTTTGCCGGGTGTGCCGGGTGGTGGCGCGGCTGCCGGTTCGGGATGCGGCTTGTTTGAGGGTTCTCAAAAACAAAACACATCCCGCGAGCCACTGGTCGCTACCCGCAGCGAGCGCGCTTGTCCTCGCGCCCGTCTTCCAGGGCTTGTAGCCGCGCCTCTAGTGCGAGGAGGGACGTCGTCAAGTCCTTGATGCGCGCGCGCGCCGCGTCGTCCCGGCCGCCGCTGCCGCCACCGCCGCCGCCACTCGGCATGCAGGCGGCCTCGATGGCCTTCACCCTCGCCGCGAGTGCGACCAGCTCGGCCCCCGTGTCGGGGCTGCAGCGCGTCTCCTGCCACCGCGCGTCCTCAGGAGCGCCGACGGCCTGGGCGGCCTGCAATCCGTCCGACGAGAGGCCAAGCGCGTGGTTGTGATGCAGCCCGGCCGTCCCGAGCGCGTACGCGGCGAGGGCGTCGCGGCGCAGCGCGTAGCGAGGCGCGAGCTGACGCCAGACGACCTGCTCTGCCAGCGCGGCCGGGACTGCGGCGGGGGCAGTGGAGTACTGGCATCCGAGCGGCGCACTGCAGGCGTCGCAGGTGATGCAATCCGCCGGGAATTCCGAACCCTGGAGCGCGCTGTTTGAGCCGCTGTCCGCAGGAGGGCTGACGGTCACCCCGAGAACGGCGTCTACAATGAGCGCATCGAGCGCCTCGACGGTGCAGACGAGCTGGTTCGAGTCAGTGATAACCGTGCGGCACGACGCGCACTGGAAGACGAGCGGGCTGTCGATCTCACCCATCGATGCTTTGAAATCTCGATGCTCTAGAACTGCGCTGCTCACCCAGCGCAACACCAAGCAAGCGCCTCCCTCCCCGCCACCACCCTTGCCCTCGCCGGCCTGCCGCCTTCCGGAAAGAAAGAATTTTTGGTGCCCGCTTACATCTATGGAATTGTGCTCCTCCGGGGGTCGCCCGTCCCCTGGGGATTCTCGACGGCCGCCGCTCCGTCGCTCGTCAGACAAGTATCCGGGCGCTGTGACTGAAGGTGGGTGGGTGAGCAGGAAGGTGGCAGGCAAGCCGCAAGTGTGAGTGAGTGGGGAAGAGGGGTGGCCCCTGGCCTTCGGAGGCCGCCGGCCAACGCAGCCGCCTCCGCCACGCTCGCAGCGGAGCCGCCGCCTTGCGCCTCTGTCGGAGCGGCGGCCGCCTCCGCTAGTTCATCCCGCCGCCAAACCCGCCGACCGAGTTCTCGTACTCTGGGTGCTCGCCCCATTTCGACGGAAACCACAAAACGTTGCCGAGGGTGCCTACGCGCACCGCGAGGAGGGGTGAGGGAGGGAGGTGTGGGAGGTGGGACGCCGCCACCGCTCGTTCTGGCGGGCGCCGATCACGTAGCAGACCGCCAGGGCCCCGTTGTAGCCGCACCAAAAGGTGTTGAGTCGCACCTGGGTTTGACGGGAGGGGAGGGGAGGGGAGCGGACGCAGTCCGGGCGGTGCGAGGTGTGGGCCGCAGGCCGCGGGCGCGCGGCGCGCGTCAAAGCCGTAGACGTCGGCATGCAGGACGTGAAAGAAGCAGAGCATGAAGGCAGCGGCGTGGTAGAAGGCGAAGGCCAGGTAGATCCAGCCCGAGTTGCCGACCGGACTCACCGCAGCCGCCAGCGCCATCAAGCCTATCACGAAGACGAGGCCAGCGCACACCCAGAGCAGCAGCACGAGCTGCTTCGCCGCGTCGCTCATCAGCTCTGGCTGCTTCGCCGGCACGTACCTGCGGCCGCGGCGCCCCGAGGGCCACACGCGTCAGCAGCCACTCTCCGAAGCCGGGCGCGAGGCGTGTCAAAGCGTCTAGGGGCTTGTGCGGCGGCGGCGAGCGCGCGCCATCTTCGCAGCAGCACTCCTGCGTGCCGACGGGTGGATCGCGGTGAGCCGCACGCGCCGACTCTCCCCACCAGCCACAGCCGGCCCCGCCGCCCACCCCGCGCCGAAGGTGATTGCGAGTGCGCGCGCACTCCGCCCTCGCGCCCGTGTGGAGGCGGCGGGCGTGGGATCGCTGTGTGGAGACTGCGCGCGACCCACTCGCACCTGGGTAGAGCAGCACCGGGATGGGCATCCCGAGGTTGACTGCAGCATCGAGCCAGAAGAGTCTACGGGCCACACCGAAGGAGGCGTGTGTGGGGAGTGGCAGTGCGGCCAGCGCGCCGCTGCGATCGGTGCGATCGGCTTGCAGGCAGGGGCGCGGACGCACATCCGCCACGAGAGCTGCTCCTGCATCGCCGATGGCCGAAGCGACGGCGTGGACTGTAATGCGGGGCGCTGACGAATGCAGCGGCCGGAGCACAAGGGCGGCGCACTGTTTTTTTTTCGCTAAGCGCGCTTGGCTTGGCTATCGACGGGCTCACTTTTGCTCGATGCCGTGCGCCGAGCGGCGCTTCAAGGCGGCGCTGGTCTCGAGGGACCACGGCGACAGCGCGCACGTGGCGAAGCCGGGCGAGGCGCAGCACGCAGGGCCTGCCTGCTCGCCGGCAAGCAAGACCTACTGCCGCTGCCCTGGCATGTCGGCAAACGCTGCAGCAGTCAAGGCGCTGCGCAAGGCGCGCGAGGAGACGCCGGAAGAGGAGGTGTGGGAAGGGCTGCGGCTCTCAATCTCCTAATCCAAAACTCACACAATGCAGTTTGCGCTGTGCCTGTGACACACACACACACAACAACAAACGCCCGCGACAAAAACAAGTACCACACCGTCCGCGGCGGCTACCTGACTGAGTTCTACCCCAAGAGCGTCCCGCTCCCCGAGCCCGAGTCCCTTCCAGCTACCGACGCGATTCTCAATGGCACTTGCAAATCCACGTACCCGCGGCCGCGGGCGCTCGCTGCCATCAAGAATCACAAGGACTGGTACGCGCACCAGGAGCTCGTCAAGGCGCGGGATGTGCACGTGTCAAGAACAACCCGTCCCTCGGAGACAGCGCCGTCAACAACCGCGAAGCCGCGCGCTTCGTCTCCGCCTCAACGCCTTTCGCCGGCAAGGCCTTCGATGTCCGTGTCGACGGTACGTACGCCACCGCCCTCTCCTCCGACACCCTCCAGGACGAGCTGCAGCGGAAGCTCGGCCTTTGGCTCTCCGCGGCGCTTCCCACCCTTCGGGTCGCGCTCGAGCGGGGCATGCCAGTCGATTTCTTCGGCGACTACCTTTACAACAAGGCCCACCACCGGCGGCCCCACGACGGCGTCCTCGCCGCCTGGGCGGACGCGATGCGCGCCCCGGCCAACGCGCCGGTCGTGCACGGCGACAAGGAGAAACCAGAGCTCACCCGGCAGGACAACGAGGGGTACAAGACTGTGACCTCGCAGAACCCCATGCGGGACCGGGGGGGTGCGATGAAGTGAATGAAATCAAGCTCTGGACGCCCCTCCTCAAGACCTCCTCGCCGGGCGTTGGCAACGCCTCGAGTGGCGGCACGCCCGCCTCCGTTGGCCACTCCTACGCCTTCGGCCACACCGAAGAGAAGGCCCGCCGCCTAAACATGGGCTGCAAGGCGCGCGGGCAGCCCGGCCAACCCTTCTCCCACAAGACCGGCCACGGCTACGTCAAGGCGCATCGCGGTTTCTACCACGACGCGATCTTTGTCAAGCGCAACAACTTCAACCTGCTGCTCCACGAGACGTTCGGCGGCGGCTACTCGCCCACCGCTGTTCTCAAGCTGCGCCGCCTCGCGCGCAAAGTCGTGCGCGGCAGCGTTGACCGCACGCCACGGCCTACTCGCCCAAGTACTCGCTCTCTTTTATGTCCCACCATGCAGAGCGCATCTCTCTCTCTGTTGTGCGAGGCGTGAACCGCGCCATTCGCTCTCACCTGGCAACCCTGTCTGCACGCCTCGCGCGAGCGTGAACAGGGCTCCAGGCCCCCCCCAAATGACGTGTGAGTGTTAGAGTTGTTTGGACTTTGGTATTGCTAAAAATCTCTCTCACACACACACAGTTTGGGCTGGATTGTCGTAGACGTTTTTCCAACGTGCTCACGGGTCACGGCTACGGCTTGATTGAGCTTTGCTTGTGATTGAGCTTTTCCCAATTTAGGTGTGGGTGGCGGACCGGTGGTGGGGGCCGGGGGGATGGTGTCGAGCCTGTCGAGGACTGGGGCTCCACTCGAGGTCATGTTCATAGATTCCAAAGCATTGTTAATAGCAAAGGGGGGAAAAGGTACCCTCGACCCTCACGCCTGCAACCCTCGCGCGACAGCACACCACTGCTCCGCACGAGACACCGTTGCAGGACCAACCCCAAAACGCGACAGCGCACACAAAATAGGGAGGGTGGGTGGGGAAGCAAAACAGGCCGTGTGGGGTGTGGGTGTCACGAGGACAGACGTCCACGAAGACGGTGGACGGACGCAAACTCCTTATCCGATTCACACTCACGGCTGTCCTACTGGTCATATAGAAAGTCGGCCGTCTGCGAGCCCCCGGCTCGCCGACGGCGAGAGAGATGCCACGAGGGGTCGCGGTGGCGTCCATCGCCAGGCTCCCTAGCTCAACCGACGACCCTTCGGGATCGACGGCCGATCGTCATGAGCCTGTCGAGGACTGGGGCTCCACTCGAGGTCATGTTCATAGATTCCAAAGCATTGTTAATAGCAAAGGGGGGAAAAGGTACCCTCGACCCTCACGCCTGCAACCCTCGCGCGACAGCACACCACTGCTCCGCACGAGACACCGTTGCAGGACCAACCCCCATCGCCATCCATCGTAGAACATGATCTCGAGCCCTGCCCCAGCCCCTCAGCCACTACACCATCATAGTCACTCGCGCGAGCCGCTCGATGCGCGAGGCGAGATCGAGGCCGGCGTAGTGCTGCTGCATCGACCTCTCTCGCTCCTGCTCGTTCCAGCCGAAGATGCAGTCGATGTCTGTGATGGTAGCGCCCGTGACATCGCTCGTGTCCCGCGCCACCTTGTCCGAGAACCGTCGGTTCGAATGGTGGGCAAACTTGACAATTGGGTTGCCCGCCTCGTCCTCCTCAATCGCAAGCTCGAGGTCCTCCTCGTCGCGCTCGCGGAGGAGCTCGTACGCGAGCTTGAGCGCTTTCGTAGAATGGCTATATGACAAGCAAAACAGGCCGTGTGGGGTGTGGGTGTCACGAGGACAGACGTCCACGAAGACGGTGGACGGACGCAAACTCCTTATCCGATTCACACTCACGGCTGTCCTACTGGTCATATAGAAAGTCGGCCGTCTGCGAGCCCCCGGCTCGCCGACGGCGAGAGAGATGCCACGAGGGGTCGCGGTGGCGTCCATCGCCAGGCTCCCTAGCTCAACCGACGACCCTTCGGGATCGACGGCCGATCGTCATGGAGGCGTCGACGTAGACGGTTGCGGCTGGCGTAAAGTGGACGGCGTCGTTGAGGCTTGCACGACGGGGGCGGCGAGCGGCCGGGGAGTGGCGCGAGAGGGGCGGGAGGGCTTGTGGAGCAGGCGTCTCACATTCTGTCCACGCACCACGCTCGCAGATGAGGCTTCGCATTCTTCTCGCCGCGTCTTTCATCGGTGGTACCGTTGGCTTCGCTTCGGCCGGGCCCGAGCCCGAGCCCGAGCTCGTCGATTGCACGTCCCTCGCCTACCACTTTGACCTGGACATCAACGACACGACGTGCGGTGTGAGGACCAAGCAGAAGGTGTCCTGAAGACGTCCATATGTCCCTTCACCCGGAGACGGCCTGAGCCCTGGTGTCGAGGTGTCGAGGCCCTGTGTCGAGGGTGTCGAGCTGCTGTCGAGGGATAGAGGTGTCGAGGCCTGTCGAGGCCTCTCGAGGCCTGTCGAGGCCTGTCGAGGCCTGTCTAGGCTGGGACCATGCTTGTCCGTGTCGAGGTGTCGAGGAGTGGTGTCGAGGGTGTCGAGGGTGTCGAGCGTGTCGAGCGTGTCGAGCGGGTGTCGAGTGTTGTCAAGGTGTTTAGCGTCTAAGGTGTCGAGGTATCCAAGGTGGCAGGATGCAGTTGCAGCCCATAACAAAACTTGGGCCGCAGCTGCAAAGGCCAAATCCCTTAGTTGCAGCCTCTCAAAGTTGCACCCCTGTTGATGTAGCACAACCTGTGAGCACAACCACAGTATACTCTGTGGACATTTGAGGACATCAAGCTCACTAGTGCCAGGAGTCATTGCCACTGCACAAGGTGCTGTGCAGGCGCAGCACCTAAGGCTACAGCACACCCCATGCAGCAGCGTCGCCGGTGCAACTGACCACAGCGCTCATGGCACAGGCTGGTGCCATGAGTCAGTGGACATTGCCACTGCACAAGGTGCTGTCCAAGCAGCTAACAAGGGCTACAGTACCCCATCGCAGCAGCGTCGCCGCCGCTGCCAGCGTCGCCGTTGCAGCGTCGCCAGTGCACAAAGCGCAATGGTCCAATGGACCACAGGTCCGCACTCATGGCACAAGCTCACTGGTGTGAGGATTCATTGCCACTGTACAAGGTGCTGTGCAGCACCTTAGGGCTACCTGAGTACTGCCATGTTTGCTGCATCAACAGGGGTGCACAACTGCGCTGCAACTTGAGCTAGAACTTGAGAGGCTGCAACTCAGGGATGAAAGTACTGCCAGCCAAGTTTAATTGCTGCTGCAACCCTGATTTCTAACTCTGTGACTCCAATGGGTCTACGTCTCTGCTGTGTTAGGATCATCAGAGGTGTCGAGCGGTGTCGAGCGGTGTCGAGCGGTGTCGAGCGGTGTCGAGCGGTGTCGAGAGGGGTGTCGAGGGGTGTCGAGGGGTGTCGAGGTGTCGAGTTTGGCACCTTGACACGGACGAGCATGGTTTCAGCCTAGATGGTGTCGAGGGGTGTCGACTGTCGAGGGGTGTCGAGGGGTGTCGAGGGGTGTCGAGGGGTGTCGAGGGGTGTCGAGGGGTGTCGAGGGGTGTCGAGTTTGTCGAGTTGGCATGGGTTGTCGAGGTGTCGAGTCGGTGTCGAGGTTTGGTGTCGAGGTGTCGAGGCCAGGGCTCAGGCCGAGAGCATACTGAGCAGGCGCGCATGGAGGGATCTACTGGCGAGACTTGGGCGTGTCCGTGTGAGAGATCCGCGGATCTCCAGTCTTAACCCCTAAACGGCTACCGAAACGGGGTGCCCGGAAGGGCGATATCACGGCGGCCTAACTGTGCCTCCGTGCGCTCGCCACATACCCCCTGCTGCCCGAGGGTCGTGTTAGCACTTTATTGGGCACATACAGAGGCGGTGGGAAGCCACCACGTTCCCTTCAAATTTCCCGCCACCGAGCTCCGGAGCGCGCTCTGCACGAGCTCCTGGGACGCGGTTTCGTCTTTCGATCCCAGACGGTCGTCGCACGTCGGCGCCCCAGTGAGGTCCGCCGTCATAGGTGTAGCACGCTACTAGACACACTGCCTCCAAGTTGAGCGGTGGAAAATTGTGACGAAGCCACGCACCGAGGCGCCGGCGTCCCTCTGGCAATCTGCCACCGACAGCAACACGCCTTTGATCACCGGCTGCTTGCGCTCCGCATACTCTCCAGAAGCTGTTGGTTGTGTGGCTGGTGATACTTCTATCAGCCTTCCTCATGCATAATGTTGCCGTTGAGCTACGAGGCTGCAACCCGTCGTCATTTGAGTTTGCTGCCAGCCACACACAGCGCGTTCCTGCTGCACGAGAATGGTTGGACAGGTGTGAACAACACCTCGTGGGGGCGGCACCGCAGGCGTCCATTGAGGGGTCCAGGTGATAGCCCTGGGCGGACAATCCATACGCCTAGTTGGACTTCAGATCGCCCGATCGCGTCCCGGTGAACTGACGTCGGATTTGTGACGCCGCCGCACCGCGCCGCGGCCGGGGGCCCTCCGGAGGCTGAGGATGGCCGTGGCGGACCGAGACGAGCTCTGGGAGGTAAAGTGTCAGTGTATACATTGTAGAGACAGACCATTGTGCACAATATATCTCTCAGTCTAGCTAAGCCAGGGGAGGCTATTCTGGGCGTCAGTACTGACAGGAACGCCGTTTAGGGGTTAATCTACACTATCTCTACCCCAACACTCTCCTGTTCTTGCGCAGAGATGTCCATTACTCTTGTTTGATGACCCGCCACTCAGACCGGCCACTCCGCCGCCATCCCCCGCACCGCCTTTGCGAGGGCGAGCCGGTTCGTCCCCGGCATCGACTTGACCAGCCAGCCGAGCATCCTCCGGTGGTCGCGGCCGCGCTGCGCCCACGCCCTCTCGAGCTCGTCGTACGTGCCGATGCCCTTGCTGTTCAGCTTTTTCGAGAGCGCCGGCCCGATGCCAGCCACGCGCTCGAGCGAATCTGCGCCGCCCCCGCGCGGGGTCGACGGCCGCCGAGCAGCCCGCGACGCGTCGCCCGCCCCGCTGCTGGAGGGTGCTGCTGGTGCGGTCCTCGTGGCGGGCTCGAGCCCGTAGCCGCGGTACTGCAGGTGCGCCTGGAAGGGCGCGAGGGAGGGCTGCCCCGCGGTCGCCGCCGAGGCGGCCCACGCCGCGCTGGCCGCGTCGGCGCCCTGCTCCTCGATCAGCCAGCGCCACACCCGCGCCAGCGCCTCGGCGTCGACCAGCGCGTCGTGGGCGCCCTCCAGCGCGCCGCCGCGGGGAGAGGCTCGCTCGAAGAGGGCTCCGAGCGTGAAGGGGCCGGGTGCGCCCCGGGTGTAGCGCGGCCGGGGCCGCAGCGCGGCGCGCGCCAGCGGCAACGTGTCGACAAAGGCCGCCCGAGGCTCGCTGAGCAGCGGCGAAGGGCCGCCAGTCGCATCGCGCACGCAGCGCCGCAGGATCGGGACGTCAAACCGGTCGCCGTTGTGCGCCGACCAGACGAGCGGCCGCGTCTCGCTGACCAGCGTCTCGCGGAGCCAGCCCTCGAAGGTTGCCCACACCTCTGCGAACGGCCGCGCACCTCGCTCTGCCAGCAGCTGCTTGGTGATGCCGGTGACCGCGGAGGCGCCCGGATCGATCTCGCATTGCGGCATCACAAACTCGCAGAAGCTGGCGCCGCCCTCTCTCCGCGAGTTGGCCACGACGCACGCAAACTGGACGATCTCCGCCTCGTCCGTATTGAGACCGGTCGTCTCGAGGTCAAAGGCGAGGCCGGCGACCCACTCCTGCTGCGGCAAAGTCGCCAAGACTCTGCAGCGGCGCGAGAGGAGGCGCTGATGCCGCACCGGTGCGGCACGAACAGCGCGGCAGCGCGACCAGGACGACGCGAGGAGGGCGAACAGAGTCGTCATTCGCGTCGGAGGCGGCGCTGAGTTCGACGAGGGCCTTGTGTGATGACGAGAAACGGGGCTCCGCACTGTCCCGACGCGTTCCTTCATCTTTTTCAGTGTACTTTTTTAGCTTACTGGGAGAAAAGAGAGAGGGGGTTGTGTTCTCTAGGCCCCCTCTCTCTCTCAGTGTATGTAGCTCTTACGTACATTCCCGTAGGAACTCTTTTTGGGTTGCGCGTGTTCTTTCTTTTTTTACTTTGCACGGGACTGGCGCGCACACAAAAGCTTTTGCGCAGCAACCCGCGGCCGGGCAACACTTTAAAAAAATAGAATTATTCTTCTTTTCCGGCTGGGCGGCGATGGCCATGACGCACCGAACGACCTAGCCACTGTGGGCTGGTACGCTGTCGTCCGCGGACGTGCGCGCAGAGGACTAGTCGAGACAAGGAGGCGTTCCCTTGCTCACTCCATCCATGTGCATACTCGCGCTCGCGCTCGAGAGCCACCCTGACTTCCCTCTGATTCTCCTCTTCAACCGCGACGAGCGCTTTGACCGCGAGACTGAGCCGGTCGCGCCGCACGAGGACGGCTGCGTACACGCGACCGACGTCGAAGCGGGCGGCACGTGGATGTCGATCAACTCGCACACGGGAGCGCTCGCGGCCCTCACCAACGTTCGCTGCGCCGGCCCGACTGGCCGCCCTCTCGAGTCGCGCGGCGTCCTCGTCCGCAGGGCCGTGCTCGGCGAGGCGTGGGTGGCGCTGCACTCCAACGCGTACGCCTGCTTCAACATGCTGTGGGGCACGCTCCGCGCCGACGGGGCGAGTGAGCTCCGGCTGAGCGCCTGCGCGCCCTCGTCAGAGGGCGACTTTGCAGTGAGCACGACGGAGCTGCGGGTCGAGAGGGGCCGCGCCGCCGTCCTCACCAAGACCAACGACGCGAGCGGCCAGATGACGGGCCCGGCGTCGGCGGCGGGCTCCGACGCGGCGTGGCCAAAGGCGGCGTGGCTGCAGCAGGAGGTGGCGCGGCGGCTCGAGGGGGCGCGCCCAAAGTGCGCCGGCAGGGCGGGCGCGGAGGAGCTGCTGCGGCTCCTGATGCCCGCCATGAGCACCTCGGCGCTGGCCGGCGCCGCCGCAGAGGCGGCCGAGGCCGCGCGCGGCGTGCACTCGCACCACGCGGCCTGGTCCGAGCGGCGGCTGCAAGCGGCGCCCTTCATCACGCCCTTTGACAACCACGCCGGCCCCGAGCCCGCCGCGGTGGGGAGCCACGCGCCCGGGTACGCGCCCTCGTGGTACGGCACGGTCTCCCAGACGGCGTGGCTGCTGAGCAAGAGCGAGGCGTGCGTGTGGGTGGCCTACCGCGAGACTGCGCGGCCGCGGGGCGATATGACGCACGGCGCGGGCG
This sequence comes from Emiliania huxleyi CCMP1516, assembly GCF_000372725.1. Classification (NCBI taxonomy): domain Eukaryota; phylum Haptophyta; order Isochrysidales; family Noelaerhabdaceae; genus Emiliania; species Emiliania huxleyi. The sequence continues at coordinate 33,031 of NW_005198972.1, forward strand.
GCACCGAGCCCGCGGCGGTGGGCGAGCACGGGCCGTGGCGGTGGCAGAGGGTGCCGCTGCCACGGACGTAGCCGGCGGCGCGACAGGCAGTGGAGCGTGCGCCAGGCGTGTGAGAGCAGGAGTGGTGGAGAGTGGTGGGGTTGTGGGCTGTGCCTGTGAGATTTGTTTGTTGGACTGGTGAATCAGATTGCGTCATCGTGGCCACAGCACACCGTGGCATTGCGCTTTGCGGGCCAGGTCTTCGGGTGAAATTCTCAAAAAGGTGCAGCACTTCTAGCCGACATCGACAAAAGTCCCTCTCTTGCCCCGCGGCGAGCGGCCCCGCCGGAGGCGAAGAAAATTTCGCCATCTAGCGCTCGCAACACATAGATTTGTGCATAAATCAACACCTCCAATCTTCGGGGGAGTGACGGATAAAGGCGTGCGAAAGAGCTAATGAATCCGAAAGCAGCGAATCCAAGTGATGGCCCGCCGCAGGCGAAGAAAATTTAGGGTTGGGGTTCCCCTATGCCAAAGAACTCGGAGAGGATTTCGGCGGCCGGCGTCGAGGCACAGCGGTTCGCGCTGCCTGCTCGCGCTGGTTACACCGTTGCTGTGGCCGTCTTCGTCCGTATTGTACACCGAGCTGGCGCCACAGCAGAGTACAACAACGGCTCGGACGAACTGCTCCACGGTACTACATCATCAGAGGGCCCGGCAAGGTCCACGGCGGAGCTGGCGGTGGTGGGAGTGGTGGTAGGAACGAAGGCGCACCTGTCGGCGATTCACCGCCGTTCGTTCCCGTCTCTCAAAGCTGGTTACACCGTCGATGCGCACATCGAGGCGCTCGTGGACGAGAGAGACGTCGCCTCCTCTTTCGTCCCGGGGCACTGTTCACGCCGGAAGGCCCCGTACACTGCCAAGTACATTAGCCTTCATCTCTCCTACCGCCGGCCGGGAGTGCAGCCGCCACCAGTGAGATTGCCTCGACGTTGGCACCTGCGAAGTAATGAACAACAGGCAGTGCGTCATATGGCGCTATGATAGCCCTGCGGTGGACGTCCTCGACGCAGACGAGGCGGAGCTCATCTGCGCGGCGCAGATCGCCGACTGTCTCTCCCTCCCTGCGCGAGTGGTTGCACCACCCTGGATGAGGCATCTGGGCTGGGGCAGGGCCGTTAGTAGAGGAGGGCGACTGAGGGCGCGAGGCCGCCAATCGTCAAAGTCTGCTGCGACTGACTGTCGGTCACTGACTGAGCAATGAGCAATCGCATCGGCGGTTTCACTCACGCTCACAATCGGGTTACATCCAGGTCTCTGTGCGGGATGTGCTGGGGGGCTGCCCCCCAGTCGATTGCCGCATAGTTCGTCGATGTAACCCTACCAGAAAGCTGTATTCACACCTACCCTTCCAAAAAAAGAAATGTCCCTGCTTTTGTCGAAGATCCGGCGGGTTTATCGGAGCATCACCCCTTCCATGTACTTCACCGTCACGTAGCCACCGTTGTACTTAGCGTACTTGCCCGTAGCGCCGAGGACGGCGAAGACGTGCGTGCTCGCCGCTGTGACGGGCCGCTCTCTGGCCCTCGACCGCCTTGTCGCGTGTGGTAGTTGAACTTGTAGTTGCCTGATACGGTGAAAGAAGGGGAACATAAGTCATAAGACGTTCGACACGAGGCAGGGATTTTGCCCGCGACGGTACAGCGGCACGCAGCACGGTACCGCACGCACCTCCGAAGATGACTTGGTCCTCGGCGTCTGGTCGCCGCCGACGTCGTCGTCGTGCTCGTGGCCGTGTGATACGAGTACTTCTCGTCCCAGAGGCTGCCGAGAGGTGCGTGCCGCTGACATCGGTCGGCAAGAGGTAGGAGAGGATTGTGAAGAGGCCGCCTCCGTCGATGGCAAGCTTCGTGCCGCTTGCCGTCTCCTGAGCCCTGGCCTCGACACCTCGACACCAAACCTCGACACCGACTCGACACCTCGACACCCCATGCCAACTCGACCAACTCGACACCCCTCGACACCCCTCGACACCCCTCGACACCATCTAGGCTGGGACCATGCTCGTCCGTGTCAAGGTGCCAAACTCGACACCTCGACATCCCTCGACACCGCTCGACACCGCTCGACACCTCTCGACACCGCTCGACACCGCTCGACACCGCTCGACACCACCTCGACACCTCTGATGATCCTAACACAGCAGAGACGTAGAGAAGACCCATTTGGAGTCACAGAGTTAGAAAATCAGGGTTGCAGCAGCAATCAAACTTGGCTGGCAGTACTTTCATCCCTCAGTTGCAGCAGCCTCTTAAGTTCTAGCTCAAGTTGCAGCTCAGTTGCACCCCTGCAATGACCAATGTAGCAACCATGGCAGTACTCACAGGTGGCCCTCAGGTGCTGCACAGCACCTTGTACAGTGGCAATGAATCCTCACACCAGTGAGCTTGTGCCATGAGTGCGGACCTGTGGTCCATTGGACCATTGCGCTTTGTGCACTGGCGACGCTGCAACGGCGACGCTGGCAGCGGCGGCGACGCTGCTGCGATGGGGTACTGTAGCCCTTGTTAGCTGCTTGGACAGCACCTTGTGCAGTGGCAATGTCCACTGACTCATGGCACCAGCCTTGTGCCATGAGCGCTGTGGTCAGTTGCGCTTTGTGCGCCGGTGACGCTGCAGCGGCGACGCTGCTGCAGCAGCGACGCTGCTGCGGTGCTGCGCCTGCACAGCACCTTGGTGCACAGTGGCAATGACTCCCGGCACTTGATGTCCTCAAATGTCCACAGAGAGTATACTGGTTGTGCTCAGGTTGTGCTACATCAACAGGGTGCAACTGAGGCTGCAACTAAGGGATGAAACAGCTTTGCAACTGCTGCCCAACTTTTGTTGTATGTTGATGGGCTGCAACTGCATCCACCTGCCACCTTGGACACCTCGATACCTCAGACAGACGCCTCTTGACAACACTCGACACCCGCTCGACACCCGCTCGACACCCTCGACACCCTCGACACCCTCGACACCCTCGACACCCTCGACACCCCTCGACACCCCTCGACACGGTCAAGCATGGTTTCAGCCTCGACAGGCCTCGACAGGCCTCGACAGGCCTCGAGAGGCCTGTGACAGGCCTCGACAGGCCTCGACACCTCTATCCCTCGACAGCAGCTCGACACCCTCGACACCGGGCCTCGACACCTCGACACCAGGGCTCAGCTCTCGGCATTCTGTACAGCCTCCTTCACTTCACATCCGAAGGGCCGGGCGGGGGCTAAGAAGCACACCCAGCGGGCCAGATGATCGGTATTGGGTTGCGGGCTAGCCCTAGTTTTGGGGGTGCGCGTTCGCAGGGAAAGGGCCGAAAGTAAACACGGTCTGCGAGGGTTGGTTCTGCGCTTTTTGGGTGTCCCCTAGCCGCGGAACGCAAAACAAAACGCATCGCGGTTTCTAGAAATTCTACCACGACGCGATCTTTGTCAAGCGCAACAACTTCAACCTGCTGCTCCACGAGACGTTCGGCGGCGGCTTCTCGCCCACCGCCGTTCTCAAGCTGCGCCGCCTCGCGCGCAAAGTCGCGCGCGGCAGCGTTGACCGCACGGCCTACTCGCCCAAGTACTCGCTTTCTTTTATGTCCCACCATGCAGAGCGCATCTCTCTCTCTGTTGTGCGAGGCGTGAATGAACCGCGCCATTCGCTCTCACCTGGCAACCCTGTCTGCACGTCTCGCGCGCGCGTGAACAGGCCTCCAGGCCCCAAATGACGTGTGAGTGTTAGAGTTGTGGTATTGCTAAAAATCTCGAAACGCCCCCTCTACTCGGAGCTAAGAAACACCAGACACGCACACGACGTACATCCTCACTCGACGTCACCCCTCAGGGCCCCTCCGTTCGGCCTCCCCGCCCCCCCATCCGAGGGTGCTCCCTTCTCCTCCCGAACCAGCGCTTTCGTATTTTCTTCTCATAACAAGCTGTGAAAACACATTTTGCTGCCGCAGTCGGGCTAGCGCTGTCGTCCTTGCTGCACAGGTGCTTTATCCCGATAAACACGCCCCAACCGCGCACCCCCCCCCCCCCCCGCGCGCGCCCGATCGCAGCACGCGTCGATGTCCTCCGAAAACAGAACCGCGGCCTCAAAAACATCGCTCCGTCCTCCGATGCGCGACTGTCGCTGCCACAGCAGGCCAAACAACCGCGCCACGATGAAGAAGTTTGCGATGAATAAGGACCAGCTGATGGGCGGAGGCGCATCCGCCAGCCCCTGGGGCGGCGGCGGCTACGGCGGCTCCTCTGCCGTCGGCCCTTCGACCTCGTGGAAGCCGCCCTCCGAGGAGGAGAGCCTCGAGCAGCTGCAGAAGCGGATCGACGACCACGACTCGGCAATCAAGGATTCGCTGCATCGCACTACGGCTATGGCCAACCAGACGCGCGAGGTTGGCGCCGCGACGCTTAGGGACATTCACATGCAGGGGGAGCAGCTCAAGGGGATCGCAGCGAACCAGCAAAAGGCGCGGGCTCGTGCCGCGAGGTCTCTGCACGCGGCGGGCGGGCGCGACGTCTCCCCTCCCCTCCCCCCCCCCCTCCCTCTCCCCCCTCAGGTCGAGGAGAACCTGCAGACCTCGAACAAGCTTCTGCGGGGCATGGAGTCGTGGCGGGGCACCTTTGTCAACTGGGCAGCCGCTGGGCGGAGGAGGGAGTAGAAGGGGAGGGGAGGAGTCACTGGGAGCGAGGCGGCGACCAACGCGTAGGCCACGGGGACCAACAAGGAGATCAGGAAGACCGTGGCGCACCGCGACCCGCGCGGGGAGGACAAGAGCGAGGAGGCTCGCTCGCCCTGCACCACGGTTGCCCGCACCTCGGCTGCTCCAGACGGCCGCACGGACTCACCGGCACGTGCGCGCCTCGCCCCTTCCCGCAGGCTCAGCGGGCGGCGGAGTCGGCAGTGGCGCCGACGCACCTCGCTTCGCGCGCTCCGCCACCGCGGGCCTCTCACCCACCGCCCCTTCCCCTCCAGGCGCAGCTCGAGGCTGCAGGAGGCAGCGGCTGGAGGCGGGAGCAGGTGTACGGAGGCGGCAGCGCCGCGCCGGTGACGGACGAGTGCGACGCGCTCAGCCAGATCTCGTCCATCGTGGGCGACCTCAAGCTGCAGGCCGACGCGATGAACAAGGAGCTCAAGCTCCAGTCTGGCCAGCTCGACGCCATCGACAGCAAGGCGGACCGGAACGCGTCGCAGCTCGAGGCGACAAACATGCGCACCAAGAAGCTCAGTCGCCGATGAGGGCAGTGAGGAGAGAGAGGAGGGGTTCAATGGGCGGCGGCGGGCCGACTCTGGTGGGGTGTGAGTGCTTGTGATCAATGCGCGTTCGCAGCGCCGCACGTGTGCGTTCCCGTCATACACAGGCTTACAGGGCGTGTGCCGGGACCGAGTGAGCTGTCAGCGGCGTGTGTTCGGTTTACGGTTCTTTGTGCGACCATTGCGTCACTTACTCGTTTGGAGTCACGTTTAACGAGTTGGATCGGAACCCTGCACAAAGACCGAAGGCGGGGACTTGCGCTCCATTTTTTACCCCCATCTGCCATCTGGATATCGTCTGTGTGCGCACACACACACACACACACACACACACACCGCTCACCCACGCGCACCGGGCCTTGCACTTTAAATGCCGTGGGGCTCCTGTCGTTAGACGTGGAGACGCGAGGGTTGCCCCCCCTTGCCCCACCACCTCGTGTGTGTGGAGAAGTTTACCTTACCTTACCTTACCTTATATCGTCTGTATGTGTGCCGTCTGTATGTACTGTGACTGTGTGTGTGCGCATTCTCTCCCGTAGGCCGTACGGCTTTACACGGCTACTCTGTAAGTTCGACTGCAAGCGAGCTGGACGTGGCGACTCTGTCTCTAAAGTTTCTCTGGAGAGGCTGGACTCTGTCTCTGACCTCTCTCTGTGTGTGTAACTGTCAACTAAATATTTAAGCTCAAGTGGAGCAGCAAATGTCGCCGCACCTCGCACCGCAGCGAAAGCCACAGCCGCTGAAGGGCCAATATGCAGGGGCGTCGCAGCTACATCTCGGGCACGATGGCGGCGGCGAGGGAGGCGGCGGCAGCGAATACGAGTACCGCGGCGGCGGTGGAGATTGCAATGCATCCCAGAGCCCCTTCGTGCACCTGTCGTTCGGCCCAACGACGCACTTGCACTCGCCGTTTAGAGAACCGCTGCCGCCACTGCCGCCCGGGAGAGTGTCAGTGAGATCGACGGACGCGGAGAGCGGCAGGTCAATTTGCGTGCCGTGCAACGCAATGGCCACCCTCGCCTCGAGTCGGACGGCGCCGGCCTTGAGCGTGTCGATCGATGTCAGCAGCGTATTGATCCCGCTGATGAGCGCCTCCACCGTCTCAGCGAAGCTCTGGTTCTCCTCGTCGAGCGAGAGCAGCTCGCCGAGGTAAGGTGCTAGAGGGATCGTGAAGGGCAAATCGTTCGTTGCGCGTGGCGGCAGCGCCGCGCTCTCAAGGTGCGCGGCGCCAAACGGCTCGCCAGACTCTGTCTGAAGCTCAAACGCGGCGTCATGCAGCTCGATGTCGAACTGGGTCGGATTGTGCACCTGCGCGCGACCGTGTAGCGCCGCCTGCTCCAATAAGCCGACGATGCCGCTCAGAGTGCACTCCTCCGGCGGGTCGACGAGGGTAGCGCTGATCAGGTAGAGGGAGAGCCGCGGGAGGCAGCCGGCGATGTGCTCGCCCAGGTCGCCAAGCACATCGTAGGGAGTGCGCTCCAGCGGGCACATGGACAGGCTCGCGTTGCCGAGGTTGTAGAGCTGTGCGAGCCCCGTCTGGTGGCTGGCAACGCAGCCGCTGCGTAGCGAATGGGCGCGCGCCTCCTCCTCCCCTTCTGCGACACCGAAGAGGTCCTCTTGGTCGAAGAGCGTTGTGGCGTCGGTAGTCTCGTGGAGCGTGCGATCGACGCCGAGAACGCTGCCCTCGACCTCCCACTCAGCAAAAAAGTCGTCAAAGGGGTGGCGTCCGTCAACCATGTTAGAGACGGCACGGTTCAGGCCTTCACCGCTGCTCATCTCGCACGAGATCTGCATCTCCCCCCACCTCGAGCCGCTGATGGTCGCGCCGCCCTCTTGCCAGCATGAGAGGAAGGCGCCGCGCTGTAAAGCCTGAAGCGGCTCCGCCCTGAGCAGTCCCCTCAGGCCGCAATCATCAACAGAGCTGCACGGCGACATCATCACAAATTCGGCGCCCGCGATGGTTAGTGGCAGAAGTCCTGGGTTGCGCACGGAGAGGCGCATTCGCAGCCGGATCGCGCCGCTCTCCGCCGAGCGCTCCTCAACCAGCCGCGCACATTCAGCGTCGGAGCACGGCTCGCAAGTTCCATCGCTTGCCGCAAAACATGCATCGATCGTGCACAGCTCAAGATCGACGCTGTCGTAGACCGATGGGAGAATGACGAGGACAGTCACGGGAACCAACACGACGGCCAGCAGGAGCACACCGCAGCACAGCCCTCGAATCACGCGCATCCTCCTCGAAGTAGATGGCCGGCCACACAGCAGCACGTCCCGCGCCGTGAGCGGCCGTGCCTCTGGCACACGTGTGCCCAGGAGCACCTGTGGATCAGCCTCCTCCACCCAAACACCACTGACATGCACCGCTGAGGCGAACACATCCATGTCTTCTGCCGTGGACATGCGCATGTCAGGGAGGTCGAAGCCACTCTCGTCGCTCGTCTTGACATCAGCGCCCATATGCGCCATATGCGTCGCAGCGCGCGGGGGGCATACTGTGGATCACTGTAAGCGAGACCCCAAACTTCCGCCCGAAAGCCCGCCCGCCGCCCACAATCGCCTATGGCAAACGCCCTGGTGTAATGCTGCCGCTGCCCACACGGCCCACACTTTTGCTCACTCTCTCCGTTGCCGCGTCCATTCGCGCGACACCACGGGCTCGCCTATGTGACGCTCGGCGATCCAAGCGGTGTTGCGGCGACGGCTCATGCACAGGCCCGGAGACGGGCTCCTCTTGCCCAGAGGACTGCCCGGGAGTCACGACGGCACAGGTGTGCAATGAGGAGCCCCATTCAGACACTGGTGGCGTAGCGGTGGTGTTTGGCATCAAGCATCGGACTGCGTCAGCGCAGGAATGCTGCGACGCTTGCTCCCGCCACGCGTCTAACCATCGCGAGAAACCCTGCAACTCTTGGGTTTTCTGCCCTTTGCCGATATGCTGGGGGCTCGACACGGGCTGGAACCACACCTTTGGAGAGTGCTGGCTCAAGTGGCAGGCTGACATTACTCGACCTCTCTTCGGTCAGCGGGGTAGTTATAGCGACGAGTTCCGCAACAAGCACCGCGCCGTCCGCGGTGGCCCGCCTTCGCATGTCCCGTGGACAGGAGGCGTGATTGGCGGGGCGCCCTGGGATCGCTCCGTGAAGTGGACGACGGGGCCGGAAGGGATGACCTCGACAAAGGGAGAGGCGCTGACAAACTGGCGGGCGTGGGAGCCGCCGGGGTCGTACAGCCGGAGGTGCAAGAAGAGCGGCAACTGTGGCAAGGCGAGGGAGAGCTGAGGTAACTCGGCGGGCACGTCGAGTTGACGGTCTGCGCGGCTCGTGCGCGCTCCTGCCGGCGTGGGTTTGCACGACGGAGATTGGACTTCTGCATATCCGATACTGTCGTCTCTATTTTTTCTCTCCCAGCTCCCACACACCATGGTCCATGCCATAGCCGGGTGCCGTGTACATACACGCAGTGACCAACGTATATGCCGCGCACGACGCCATATCGCCTTGTCCCAGGGCCAGTGCGCTACTTGCGGCGCGCAGAGCGAGTGACGGGTAATCGTGGCCGTGGCCAAGAAAGATCAAATATTAAGGGCTCTATTTTGCCTACCGCGAAAAACTCGACGGTTTTGGGCGTTTCAGAGCACGCTGAATCGATTGGCTTAGCTATAATTCTCGCCAGCCCCTTCCTTTCATAATTATTGACTCAAAACTCGATGATCGCGCGACTTTGGAGCCGTTATAGCTAAGCCAAAACGTTCCTCTCGAAAAATTGACTTAGGAAGCCGCAAACGGCAGCTTCTGAAAGCCTCACCGGCGCTTATTATTTGATCTTCTCCAAAACTAGGCTTGCGGCCAAAATTTTCTAAAGGCCGCTGCGCGGCCAGCGCGATGCGCAACCAGTCAGCGACCGACAGTCAGCAGCAGACTGTGACGATTGGCGGCCTCGCGCCCTCAGTCAACCTCCTCTCCCAACTCCCCTGCCCAGCCCATATGCCTCATCCACGGTGGCGCAACCACTCGCGCAGGGAGAGAGAGAAAGTCGGCGATCTGCGCCATGCAGATGAGCTCAGCCTCGTCTGCGTCGAGGACGCCCATCGCAGGGCTGTCATAGCGCCATTGCATATGACGTACTGCATGTTGTTCATTACTTCGCAGGTCCAAAGTCGAGGATAATCTCACTCAGCGATGGCGAAGGCTGCACTCCCGGCCGGCGGTAGGAGGGATGAAGGCTAATGTACTTCGCAGTGTACGGTGCCTTCCGGCGCGAACAGTGCCCGGGACGAAAGAGGAGGCGACGTCTCCCTCGTCCATGGACGGTGTAGCCAGCTTGAGAGACGGGAACGAGCGGCGGTGAATCGCCGACAGCGGCGCCTTCGTTCCTTTCCAGTGAATCGCCGGCGGGTGCCCTGAGCGTTGTATCTGTCGGCCAGTTGCCGCACCACCGGCAGCAGCTCCGCAGCAGCCGCCCAGATGGCGCCGGTTAGGACAGGAGCGAAGCCGCGTGGACACGGCTGAGCGACGCCGTGCGTCTCGTTTGGATGCTGCAGGCATGCCGGGCAGCGCGCGTGCTCCATACCGCGCCGGGCGCGCCGAAATCTTCGACTTCTTTGGCGTAGGGGACCAAAAACCCTGAAAATTTTCTTCGCCTGCGGCGGGCAATTAATATCGATACTTTCGCGTTCACAGCTCTTTCACACGACTTTATCCGTCACTCGCTCCGCAACTCGCCTGCTCAAGTACGCGCACCGTACCATGTGCTGCCGCTAATGCGTGTCTTAAGGCGGCTGCGGCGAAGCGGCGGGCGCGGCATGCCGATGGGGCGATGGCAGTGCGGACGATGCGGTTGCGATGTGTTCTGCTTCAAGATCGTGGCGGTGCTTGGCATGCACTTCTGCGATCCCAATCAGCTCATCGCAACGAAGCAGCGCAACAAGCTGGCTGCTGCCAACAAGGCCCTATGCTACCTCACGCGCGGATCGTTTAAAGAGGACCAGCATACACAGGCTTCCTTGACATACATGCGACGTTGTTTGAGCTTGAGGCTATTTGTGAGAACTGTTTGGCTTGAAGATTGCGCTCAAGAAGAGCAACGAGAATCGGAATAGGAGGATGCTGAGGCGGCGATTGCTGAGCATGAGAAGGATCGATCCGGATTAGAAGGCGCCCGCCGCAGGCGAAGAAAATTTGTGGGGCAACGCGCGCCGTATCGAGTATCGTTGATCACGGTGCGCGGGGTGGGAGCCTCTTGGCCGCCCAGGCCGTGCCACGGCCAGACTTGCGGGCTGCCGCCGATCTTAGACGGCGTAAGCACCCCAGTGTGCACGTGCACACTTAGACCCGCTCAGCCTCGAGGCTCAGAACTTAGACTACTACGCAACCAGTACTATGGGGGTGGTGGGCTACACCTTCACCTGTCACGAGACCGGCGCCGCGGTGCCGGTCTACCGCGGTCGATTTACACGTGCACGCACAAAACTAAGCCACTAAGACCAACCACTCGAAAACTGGCCACGTCTTCGCCGCGGCTTCTTCGGCTTTGCCTTTGGTGCCGCACTCGATTTGTAGCCCTCTGGGGGAAGGACGGTGATGTGGTCGTGAGTGAGCTCCGTACCGTCGGGCGCGTGGTACTCGATGGGTCGCCGGTGAACGCGGCACAGGCCGCGCTCCGCGAGCAGCTCGACCAGCGGCAGCAGGTGCTCCGAGGCGAGCTTCGGAGGCTGGCCGGCTCGCCTGTCGGATAGCGTGAGCGGCATCCGGAAGGCGATGTCACGCTGCAGCCGGCGTAGCCTGGCGCCCGACGGGAACTTCTTGAACCATCCGTCGGTGAGGTAGAGCTCGACGTCCGCGAGGAACGGACGAATCGACGGGTGCACCGAGCCGCCGTCGCCCGGCGCGCCAGCAGCCTCGTGCCGCTGCTGCACGTCGGCGACGGCGGCTCGCCTCCGGCGCACGAGCTCGGCGATCGACAGCGGCGGCGGCGACGGGTCGGCGCAGAGGCTACGGCGAAGCGTGTGCCGCGCGAGCGCGAGGCGACGCACGAGCCCAGGAGCGGCTCGAAGAAGCGCGCCCTTCATGATGGCACGGCCGCCGAATTCTTTCCGAAATAAGCAAGAAAACATCGCCGAACGAATCTCTCACATGACAAGATCCCACGACAGCGATTGTGGGGTCTACATGATCCGTACGTGAAGGGTGGAGGGGCCCGTCCGCGGAGCTAGGCGGTACGGGCACCCCCACTGGCCGAGGGTGAAAAGAGAAAATCAAAAACCAACAGCTTGTTGGAGCCATGCGAGACCTCTGCTTCATTGCCTTGCTCGCCTCGGCGCAGGGCCTGCATGTGGCTCGTGCACCCGCCCTCCGCCCAGCACGCGCCGCGGGCCTCCTGATGAAGGAGCCGCCCACCAAGCCGATTGCGGCTGAGACCAACGCCGAGGCGGAGGACGGTTCGGGCGGGCTGAGGCAGCTGCTCGGGCTGAAGGGTGCGTCGGTCGACGACGGCAAATCCTTCCTCAACTGGAAGATCCGGCTGCAGCTCATGAAGCCTGCGACCTGGATCCCGCTCATCTGGGGCGTGGCGTGCGGCGCCGCGGCGTCGGGCAACTACCACGCCATCTGGAACCTCTTTGGCGCCGCGCCGACGACAGACTCGTGGGGCGTGGTGGGCGAGGACACGCTCAAGGCGGTCGGCGCCATGCTTCTCTCCGGCCCCATCCTGTGCGGCTTCACGCAGACCATCAACGATTGGTACGACCGCGAGCTCGACGCAATCAACGAGCCGAACCGGCCGATCCCGTCGGGCGCAATCTCCGAGGCGGAGGTCTACTCGCAGATCGCGGCGCTGCTGATCGGCGGCCTGGTCCTCGCGACCCGCCTCGACTCGTGGGCCGCCAACGACTGGCCAGTCATCACCCTCATCGCCTCGTTCGGCTCGCTGATGGCGTACATCTACTCGGTGCGCGCCCACCGCCACCCTCCCGGCCGCCACCCTCCCCGCCGCCGCCGCCGCCCCTCGTTCGTTGCGCCCCTCCCCTCGACGGGGCGGCCCGCCCGCTGGCCCTCGCAGGCGCCTCCCCTCAAGCTCAAGGCGGAGGGTTGGCTCGGCACCTACGCGCTCGGCTCGTCGTACATTGCGCTGCCGTGGCTGTGCGGGCACGCGATGTTCTCCGCCTCGACGATCACGCCGCAGGAGGTCGTGCTAACGGTGCTCTACTCGATCGCCGGCCTCGGCATCGCCATCGTCAATGACTTCAAGTCCATCGAGGGAGACCGCGCCCTCGGGATGAACTCGCTGCCCGTCGCCTTTGGGATCGACACCGCAAAGTACATCTGCGTCGCCTCGATCGACCTCACGCAGCTCGGCGTGGCGGCCTACCTCTACGCGATCGGCGAGACGACCTACGCGGCGGTGCTCTTCGGCCTCGTCCTGCCGCAGATGTTTGCGCAGCTCACCTTCATCCAGGACCCCGTGGCCAACGACGTCAAGTACCAGGCCGCCGCGCAACCTTTCCTAGTCTTTGGCATCCTCTGCACCGCCCTCGCCATCGGCCACCACACCTTCTGAGCACCGCCCTTCTACATACCCGGGCCTCCGCGGTTGCGCGGCCGGAAAAAACCCCGGAGACTAGTAGAGATGGGTTAACGGCAGTCGTGCGCGCCGCGCGGTCTGGCGGTCACCGGTCAGGGCGGTCTCCGTCCGTCTCTCTCTCGCGCGACCGCCGTGTCCCGCGCGTCGGACGCTTCTCGTCTCGCGAGAAGCGGTCTCGCGATTTTACTTGAGAAGCGGTGTGTCTGCTTACAGTTTCCGCTCTGCAACTCTGCACTCTCCATTTCCAGGCGGCTGTGCGGCCGAGGCCGCGACTTCGTGCGCTCTCGCGAGATTTTTTCTCGATTCTCCCGCCACGCCCCACGGCCCACGCCGCCAGAGTCGCATGCTCGCATCGTCGCGAGTCACGCCGCTCACGAACCGGTCAGAAGGCGATCTCTAGACTGGGTAGCTCGGTCTGCAGCGCGCGCCACGCGGCTGCCGCCGCCTGTTCCTCCAGGGCTTTGCAGCCGTGCTGCTTCCGGATGCTGAGCCGGAGGGACCTTTGCCGGCCGGCACAGCTGCGGTTGGCGGAGCAGCTTGCCGCCGAATCGGCAATGCGGCGGAGAGCTTCGACGACCGGGGGGGAGGGGCGGCCACAGATACTGTTGTTGTTGAGCGAGAGCTCGCGCAGCGCGCTGCTCCCGCTCGCCGCCGCCTGGAGGAGCGCCGCCAAGCCGCTCATCGAGAGGCCGCTGTCGCCCATCGAGAGCCGCCGCAGCGACCCGCCGGCGGCGCCGATGGCGGCGGCGAGCGAGGTGGCGCAGCGGTCGGTCAGCCCATCGCCGCGCTGCCGGCTGAGGTAGAGGTCGATCAGCGACGCGCCGCCGTCGCGCCAAGCGCCGGCCCACGCCTCGCACCCATCATCCGTGATCCGGTTGCCCGAGAGGCCGAGAGCACGCAGCTCCTTGAGGTGGCCGGCGCGGGCAGAGCTGGCGAGGGCGCGGACGCATGCGTCGCCCACCGAGTTGGTACCGAGCAGCAGGTTCTTGAGCTCACGGCCCGACTGCGCCGACAGCGCCTTTGCGAGGGAGAGGCAATCCTCGTCGGTGACGCCCTTGCCCCACCAGTGCAGCTTCTCGCCGCTAGTGCAGCCCCGCGCACAGGAGCCGCCCGCCTTGCCGAGCAGCACGCCGGCACGGGTCGACGCGTCGGCGCGAGAGATCCACGAGTCGGTCGCGGGAAGCATGGAAAATACGACAAAGCTGGCTCGCCCGGCGCTGCTGCTGGCGCTGCGGCTGGCGCTGCTGCTGCCAACTGCTGCTGGCGGGCTGCTGGCCCGGGCTGCCCTGGCGCGCTGCGGGCCGACTGATTCTTTTTTCGCAATCTCAGAGCCCTCCCACAACCCCAAGGAGATTGGAACCCTCCGGCGCTGTTCTCGTGGTGGCCATGTACAACGGCATCGGCCTCGCCACCGTGCGCGGCTCGGGCACAAACGGCTACGTCTCTCGCAACCTGGCGCACGTCTCGGCGACCCGGTCGGCGCAGCTCAAGGCGGGCGTCAAGGACAGCGGCGCCGGCGGGCTCCACAACATGGAGCGGCCCGGAGACCGGCCGAAGCGCGCCAACCCGGAGATTCTGCTGCACAACCGGAAGCGCGAGGTCGAGGCCAAGTGCCTGCGGCTGCAGGAGGGGCTCGAGGGGCAGGGCGTGCCGGACGACGAGGTCGAGCGGCGCGTCGGCGAGCTGCGCAGCCAGCTGCTTGCGCGGCTGCCCGCGGCGGCGGCGAGCGGCGGGCGGGGCGACGCGGCCGCCGCCCCCTCGGGCCGCACCGGCGAGACGCACGCCGACGCCGCCTCCAAGGAGCGCGAGACGAACGCGCTCAAGGAGGCGCTCGGCATCTCGTCAGCGTACGTGGGCGGCTCTGCGTTTGACCGCGAGGCGCAGGAGCGGGAGAAGGCGGAGCGGCAGGCGCGGCGGGATGCGGAGGAGGCGGAGCGGGCCTCGCTCCTCGCCGAGCTCGAGCGCGAGCAGGCGCGCGAGGAGCGGCAGCGCGCCAAGGAGGCGAGGCGGCGCGACAAGGAGGAGCGGCGCGCCGAAAAGAAGCGGCAAAAGAAGAGCCGCGGGTCGGACTAGCGGCGCCCGGGGGGGGGGGGGGGGACGCGCTGGTGGCAGAGCCGCGGTGGAGCGGGCGCGCACGGCCCCTCGCGCTCGGTGCCATGACCCGGACTCTTCCCAGACGGCGGCGAATGACAGAGGCTCGCGGCGCAGCGAGGTCTCTCCAGAAGGGGGGTCTGCAGTACTGAGCGGAGCACATACAGGGTGAGCGGCGGCGGCTGAGGAGAGAGGCGAGGAGCAGGAAAATGATTCTTCATGTAATGTAAACTGTGCAAAAAAAACGTTATTGGTTAGGAATCCCATCCCTTGGGTTGTCCGTTTTCTTTATTTTAATCCTAATTCCTATATACTGAGCCACCTGTCGACACCTGGCTGCAAGGGGAACTTGACGGCTAGGAGCTTGACGGCCCTCGAGACTGTCAGCGGGCCCGCGGGTACTGCTTGATCACGTCCATGCCCCCAGGGTCTGTGGAGCGTCGTGTTCTGCGTGGAGGTGGGCTTCTTGGGCGCCATGAGAGCTGTGTGTTGCGTTTTCGCGCGCGACGGGCGGTGCACACCTTATTGGCGCGCACTTATTGGCGCGCACCGCCGGTGTGAACGTCTCGAGAGTACCCCAGCGCCCAGGTACCGGTGTGGACATGTGGAGGGTACCTCGGTATAAGGTGCGCTTAAGGTATAGCACTCACTCACACACCTAGGTAGAGGGTGTGGGCGCTGCGCGCCTACCTCTGTGTCGGTACAAGGTGTACACCTGCACCTTCTGAAGCGTGGCTGTACAGCTTGCTCCTCTTCCGAGCGCTGCACCTGCTCCTCACGATCGTGGCCTGGCAGCATTTCTTTCAGAATAAGTACTACGTGCAGCTCGCGAACGTTACCAAAACTGGCATGGCAATGCCGGACATGTGCATGCACATGTGCATGGACATGCACATGTGCAACTTGTGACGAGCGTGAGGAACGGATTGGGGGTTGCACGGACGGCCGGATCGGCAGCCGGAGAGCCGTTCGAGCTCCGATGGAGGCCGGTCGTGCATCGGCGCGTCGGTCGTAGGCCCTAGGGGCCGTAGGGGCGGCATCCATCGCTGCGGGTCGCTGCGTGCGGGCCGACGAATTGTGGACTAATCGATCGAGGAAGGGCGGAGAGTGCTGGGCCCCCCGCCCGGGACGTTCTACGCTCTCGGGTTAAACACGCGTGATGCCGGACACGAGAGACGGATGTGGGCGCGGATGGGTGCAAGCCCGACATCGCGAGCAAGCCGCCACTCTCTCAACCTACCCCGAGACAGATATGGCGGACAACGAGCGGAGGTCGCGGCGCTTGTTGCGGACAACGTCTCGGGCATGTGCAAGGCTGGCTACGCTGGCGATGACGCTCCGCGCGCCGTCTTCCCCTCCATCATTGGCCGGCCGCGTCAGCCGGGCGAGGGGGTGGGTTGGGAGCGCGTTGGTCTTGCGGGTCGACCTAGAGCACGCTGAGCTGTGCGCGTGACCGGTGTGTCTCGGTTGGGTTTGGGCGATCGGTTCCCGTCCTTGCCTAGTTTGTCTCCCTTTGCAGGAGAGGACGGGGCAAAGGACGAACGCGGCTGTGTATGCCTCCCTGTAGCGACGCGTGGCTGTGTATGCCTCCCTGTAGGAAGCGGCGTGCGCGGCGCACAAAGTCAAAGTCGCTCCACAAAGAGGGGCCAAGCCTGCCTAGTATGAGGCCCTCGCGAGCTTGGATATGAATCGGGCTTGCTCGAAGCTGCTCGATTGCATCTGGGGACGCCGCTCGCCGGTCACAGCAGGGCGGCGTTAGAAGGATAGGTGAACTCGCAGCTCGCGGCGAGGCCGAGTGGGTCTCGCGTGCCGGGCCTGGCGCCTGCGGTGCCGGTGTGCCTGTGGGCTGTGGCGCAGCCCTGTGCGATCGCGGGGCCGGCGCCGTCGGGCCGAGGGAGGGGAAAGGAATACAAAAAGGCTGGTCCTATGGCATGTCGCAGGAGCTCGTATTGATTGTGAACGGCGTCTAACAGTGAAAAACTAAAATCCGGTCGAGC